>NC_061862.1:51889258-52203633 GCF_907164915.1 Impatiens glandulifera | reverse complement strand
AGATGTTGCCACATGATGATTATGCTCAATTTACACTAGATCTAGTTTCATTTCAATTTCTAGTGTATTTTATTGAAAGTGAATATATATATATATTTATATGAGAAATGATTAGGTGAAGAAATTTGGTGAGAGAATGACGTGCATAATCTTATTCGCTGAAAAAATCAAATAATTTCTCTCTTTTTTCTCTTTCCTCCCCACTTTTACATTTTCCAAATGTTAAGTCATTCTCTCACCAAATTTCCTCACTATCGCTCCTCTCTCTCTATATATATAACTCTAGACTTTCAAACACAAAAATAAAAAACCTTTTGTCTATTTAAAGGGTCTAATTTTGTGTGAGAGGAACATCAGATCTGATGTTTTAATGTTGTTTCAAGTATTATATATATATGCATGGCTCTACGTACAGTAATAAGTACTGCACTCCAGATCTTTTACCGTATATGCCTCATCCACCTGTTGCGAATTAAGGATTACTCAGACAGACACAACGACAAACTAAATATATTATAGTTATGGGCAGGGCTTCCCTAGGCCAATTTTTTCATGTTTTAAATGATGACCGAGAAAGAAGAAGTGCGGAAAATGGAAAACGTGAGCGGTAAAGAGAGAGGAAAATGGAAAACGTGAGCGGTAAAGAGAGAGAAACAAGTTTTTTTTCATTCTTAAATATATATATATTTTTAATAATTAAAATAAAATAAAAAATAATCTCAATATTATAAATTATATAAACATTAAAATAAAATAGGTACAATCAAAATCAAAACTTATGTAAAGTTAATATATTTTAGTTTAATGTCTATGTAATATATATTTTTTAATGATTAAATTTAGTAGATTTAATTTTAATCATATATATATATATATATATAATTTTTATATTTATACAATTAAATAATTTGTAAAATCAAGAAAAAAAATGTTTTGGTAAAAAATAAGGTGGGTATAGTTTGAGAATAAAAATATAAGTTATTTAAGAAAATAAATTGAAAAGTGTGTAGAATAAAATGGATCAAAGTTGGAGCCTCCAAAAGGTAAGTATGTTCTTGAAATGATTTTCCTATTTTTCTTGTTCTACCTGTCCCTCTCACAAGAGGGGCAAAATAGTAAAATATATATTTTAAATGTGACCATTTTGCCTCTTATTTACCAGACGAAACCCTATAATAGGGATCCCTTCTGGTATGTTCTAACCCATGGGCTTTCTCGGGCTTTCTCGGTGAGGTCGCCCTTGGAACGGCTCTGATTGTTGTATCAATTAGGAAGAGAGACCACAACAAAAACCAAAAGATGCTAGCTATATATTTTCATTATAAACAGCCACTAAAATTATATGTACGTACTTACCCATCAAAATGGACATGAGCCAGTTCATCATGTGTTCTGGCACACATTCATTCTCGTTTGTTGACACTCTAAACACTAGGTAATCCGAACAGGCCCGACCCAAAGGTAATGTTTGTTATCGCTATGCAACCGCATAAGGTTACCTACCCAAATTTTAATAAAATACCTACTGTTATATATATAATCATATTTATTCATATTTCTCTATTTGGCACTCTATATTTAATTTTATTATGTTTTCTCACTTGTTCTTATTACATTATACCGCCACCCTATTCTATATCTATCTTATAAAAAGGTTTAGTACAAATGTGCAATTGTTTTAATTTTGAGGGTTACAATTTTATTTTTATTTTTGTATTTGGGCATGGGGGCAAAACCAGTCCAAAACATCAATTGAGCTGCATTGGACTCAACAAAGACAAACAAGGGTGCAATACTAAGTCAGATAAGGGAGATCAGAGTAAAACGAGATTATTGACTGATCTCATAATTAATGATCACAAAGAGAAACTCATGGCCAAGAAACTGAAGTTGAAGTAGTGGAGAGAAGATGAGCGGCATAAGCCACAAGATAGACTAGCTAGGACATATATAAGCCCCCATAAAAAACCTATTATACATGTCTTAGCCGTGGTACTTCGGTGCCAGAGGTCTCGAGATAGATTCTCGGAATAACTACAAGCTTATTTAATTTTCTATGACTTTCTTCACGCAAAAAAAATATTGGGATCAAACTAAGGCAATGAAATTATCCGAGAATTTGTTATGAATCCATAATAAAGGTAAGAACATTCAGATGACATTTAGGGATAACAACAGTACCCTACCCGTCGGGAGTGAAATACTCATCGCTAAACCCGATTTTTATTTTATTACCCGACTCCGACGAGTATCTCTATTACTATCATCATTATCGATTTGTCGGGTACCCATTATCCAATTAAAATACTAATAAGATGGTAGAGATTAAGGAAGAAAATATAATTTTAATAAATAATTTTAAAATTATTAATATCAAAATTTAAAAAAAAAAGTAAATAAAAACATTATTTATATATGTTGTATATCTTAAAAAAAAAAAAAAAAATTTTGTTGTTACTCAAGGGAACAAAAGTTATAATGAATGTTGAAGAGAAAAATGGTAAAAATTAACTATGAAGATTGTTGAGAAAAAAATAATATTTGGTAGTTATTAAAAAAAAGTTGAAGAAAAAGAAAAGTAACTTTTTTTTTTTGAAATGTAACAAAATAAAGTTGGAATGGATTGTTTAGATAAAATAGAATAAACGTGGTATTTGTGATGATATTTGTAATAATGAATTATTTGAAACGTCGTATTAAACATTAATAAAAAATTTTTTATATTAATATAATTGGGTATTTTGCACATTCCGACCCATATACCCTTATGTGGGTAACTTCTCCCCTTCTTAATGTCCGTCGACTCCAAGCCATAAACCATAACTCACTTTTTCTCTTCTTAACGTCCAATCCTAAACCCAATTTAAATATCCGAACCCGATTAATTATCCAATATCTACATGTATTATTGTCATCTCCATGTAACCGTTTTTTAAAAAATTTCCAGTCACAAAATGATGATACAACTGAGAAGTTTGTATCAGATTTAAGCAATTATATTAGAGTGGGGAAACAAAATTGTAAAATCAATATTGAACATAGAGAAACTAATATATATATATATATATATATATATATATATATATATATATATATATATATATATATATATATATATATGATGAAAAACAAAATTTAGAAGTGAATGCGCTAACAACTACCATGTTTGAGAAAATATGTCTCCAAAAGAACATGTACACATTGTTTTGATGAGTTAACTAATAGTTTGGAACACACAAGTTTTTCCCTTTATATTGAGTGTTCAACTAATGACAATTTATGTATATCTTGTAATGAATTGATTTTGTTTTATTTTATTTTTAAAGAAAATACAAATTTCATCTCGTATAGTTGTTTAATGAAAATTTAATAAGTTTGACACATTTTATGATTTCAAAAAAGTACATATATTTAACTTTGACGATTTTTATGGTGATAAATTAATAACCATTTTCAAATAATCTCAATGTAATTAGTTTAATAAGTTTGGATCTCTTTCCAATTACGTGGAGAGCCAAACAAAGAGGTTTTCCTAATGTTATTTGTGTTGAGTTTGTGATTGTTATTAAGAAAATAAAACAAAGATTTTAGTTTAATGGAAAAAGTTAGCATAATCACACTACTTAAATAAACAAGTTTCCAAGGTGTATAATTGTGCGCATAGAATTAGACCTAATTAATTAACTTGTTCAACTTTATCTATTTTCTACGTCAAAACACATATGAGATTGGTGGGAAGCCAAAATGAGACGTCTGTAATATTCTTAAGCCTTCTTTTTTTATTTGTATTTTTTACTAGCTAGAATTAATATTTATGATATTTGTTCATGGACTCATATATATATATATATATATATATATATATATATATATATATATTTCTTTTTGTTATTATTTGATTTCTGTAAAAAAAATATCAGTGTGTATGTGGGCTACCAAAACCCTAAAATACCGCAAGAATTTCAGGCCTAATATATTCCTTTTGCTATTATACAAGTTTATTAGAGCGCCTAAATCTTGGCTTAGTCTAAAGGGGAAATTAGTCTAATGGGGAAATTGGATGAAATGGCCCTACTAAAGCCTAAATACAAAAATGGACCCCACTTGATATAGTTTGCAAAAATAGTCATTTTGTCATGCAAAAAGTCTGTATTGTTCCTTGCGCAACCAAATTACCGCTCGAAGACGAGAAATGTTATTTACGCGTTTTTATATAAAATGCATGAGTTCAAAAACCATTAGTAAAAAAGTAACATTTAAGGGTAGTTTTTACCGCTTTTATTGCATAATTTACCGATGTTAAAAGACAATTACGACGGTAAAATTATCGCAGTCAACCGCCGTTAATAGTTCCACCGTTAAAGAAATTTTGACATTTAAGGGCGGTAAATTTACCGTAGATAAGAGCCTTTAACTGTGGTTTATAAAACCGCAGTTAATAGTCTCTAACTGCGGTTTATAAAACCGGAGTTAATAGTCTCTAACTACGGTTTATAAAACCGTATTTAATAGTCTCTAACTGTGATTCATAAAACCGTAGTAAATTGTTTATTTATAAAGGCGGAATTTTCACCGCAAGTAATAGTTTTTAACTTCGGTTTACAAACCGCAGTTAATATTGGCTATAAAGGCGGTACAAAAACCGTAGTTAATAGTTAGTTGGCTATATATAAATGCGATATTTTTATCGCAAATAATTGTCTCTAATTATGTTATAAAAATAGCGGGGTTATAAGTGTAGTTACTAGTCAATTGGCAACAATAAAAATCATTCAAAATAATATTATATAATTAACACTCCATTTTTATATTATAATATTATCTAAAAATATAATTATATCCAAATATAATTACATCAAAATATAATTACATAGTATTCAAATTCATACAAATAAACATTATTATATCAACAAAAATGATCAAATTCCAAAATTTCAAACAACTTCTCTTCTTCCTTCTCTCTGGACCTATAAAACATTCAAATGAAAATTTATCAATTTGTAACAAATTACACTTTTTTACTCTCTTTTAACAAGCAAGAACTAAGCAAAATATTTCCTATATTAAATACATATGATATAAATCATATACAATAAATTTATTGTAAGAGAGAATTCATACTAACATGCTAATGTGGCTTTGCAAATTTCTATCAAAGAAATTTTATTGTTCCATCTATTTGTTTTTGTCTTAAATTGGACGCCAAAAGAGATCACTAAAATAAAATCATAGAGAAAAATGAGAAAATAAATTTATCGCTTGAACATTCATTAATTCTTTCAAATTTATATCAATTACAACCACATTATGATCAACCTAAAATTCATAAATAAAGTTAATTATATTCAATGACCCAATTTCTTGTCATGCTTCTATTAATACACAATAACACAACTTAATAAATAAATCTTTACAAATCTACAAATAATCATTATCTCCAAAATGGAGGACTTGGCCGATGAAACAAAAGTACTATACTTACAATTATTATGCAGAATTTTTCTTCAAATGTACCGGGGAACAAGGTAAAGTTAGGCAGAAATCTTCTTCAAATGTACCAAGGTGAAGCGAAAGTTAATAGGGAATGTAGATATAGGGAATGTAGATAATGCGGCGAAAGAGAATTCTTCAAATGTACCAAGGAGCAAGGTGAAGCGAGAGATAACAGGGAATGTAGATAATGTTGTTAGGGAATGTAGATAATTTCAAATGTACAGGGAGCAAGGTGAAGCGAAAGATAATAGGGAATGTATATAATATTGTTAGATAATAGGGAATGTATATAATATTGTTAGGGAATGTAGATAATGCGCGGAAGAGAATAGGAACGTATATAGTGCTTGATACAAGAGTAGGTTGAAGCTCCACACAAAGAGGAAGTAAAACCGTGGAGA
Organism: Impatiens glandulifera; assembly: GCF_907164915.1. Classification (NCBI taxonomy): domain Eukaryota; kingdom Viridiplantae; phylum Streptophyta; class Magnoliopsida; order Ericales; family Balsaminaceae; genus Impatiens; species Impatiens glandulifera. Next base: position 52,197,739 of record NC_061862.1, on the reverse strand, counting down.
AGAAAATTGAGGACTGGTGAAATGGAATAACCCTTAATTCCTTAATATTTTTATTATTTTATATAATTAAAATTTACATAATATTAAATGCAATAATTCTCAATTATATTTATAAATTTACCTATTATATAATTCAAAGATATTATATGCATTTCATTTTTTTTAATTAATTCTTATATTTTTTTATTCATATTTAAAAATTACAAATATAATTTTATTTTATCTACTTATAAGTATAAATATTATAAAAAAAAAATACACTAATATTAATTAAACTTATAATTATAAATTTTATATACAATATTTTTTTATAAAAAATATTTATATTCTCGCTACAAAGTTTATATTTTTTTTTTTGTGCTTTTATTATTATTTATGATTACCAGATTATAAATTATAAATGAAACAAAAATTACTTTCACAAACTTTCTTAATTAGTTTTTGATTGTTTTTTTTTAATTTTCATTAATTAAAATCCCAAAATATTTTTATTGGATTTTATAATTTATAAATTAAAATACAAAAATATTATTAATAATTAAACAAATTACAATTTTAAATACCTTTGAGTTTAAACTAAATTCAAAAATAAATACAACAAAAATGCTAAATAAATAATTGATAACAATTTATTTCCATTAATCAATAAGAAAATAGTCATTAAAATTATCAAATCTTTATTAAACATATTTTAAGAATGTAAATGAGATAAAAATAACTAGTCCTCTTATTTAATAAAGAGTTTATCTTAATATATATATCAAATTATAAAAGTACACAATAAAGAGTTTATCTTAATATATATATATATATATATATATATATATATATATATATATATATATAATTTTATAAAAGTAATTTAGATATAAATTTTGATTAAAAAATTGATAAAGAGTTTATCTTCAATTAAAATATATGAATATTATATATATATATATATATATATATATATATATATATATTATATTAATGTTATATTATTTGAAATTTAGATATATTATTTGTAAATGTGATTAAATTATTTAATATAAAACTAATATTAAATATAAAAATAAAATAAAAATATTTATATAATTGTTATGCACGTGAAAAATTACTTAGCTTTTATGACATTTGTTATCTATATAAATATAAATTAGATTTTGTTATTAATTAAAATTTTATTTTAAGAATTAATTTGTGATGAATTAGTCTATTATTTAATTTATTATTTAATTAGTGATTAAATATGAATAAGATTTAATATTATTTTTAGTATTATTTATATATTAAATTTTTATAAAATTATGAAACTAATTTTTTAATCTATATAATAGGTTAATATTTAAATTTATAATAATATATAATTATTGACTCAATCACTATATATATTTTATAATAATAAATATATTAGTGGTTATAACTAATTTTATTACTGTTTAAAGTCTTAATAATGTTAATATATATATATATATATATATATATATATATATATATATATATATATATATATATTATATTATATTATTTCAGAAATTTAATTAAAATATAAGTTAAAAAACTAATACAACAAAAATGCTAAGTAAATAATTGATAACAATTTATCTCCATTAATTAATAAAAAATAGTCTTGATAATATCAAATCTTCATTAAACATATTTTAATAATGTATATGAAATAAAATAACTATTTTTTTTTATATTTTTAAAATTTATTTGACTTAAAAAATATAATAGTACATACCAAATTATAAAGGTTAAAAAATAATAAATATTTTATCTTAATATATATATATATATATTATTTTATAAACTAATTAGTGATAAATTAATCTATTATTTAATTAGTCATTAATTATAAGAGAGAAAAATGTTAATAAGATTTAATATTATTTTTGAGATTTTTTATAAACTAAATCAAGTGGGTAAGATATACCGTCATATATAAATATGAAGTCTTAATATAATATTTTATTATTTCATCTTTCTTTTTCAATGTTAATTCATGTAAGATATATTTATTGAACTGTTTGATAAAATAATATTTTAGAAGTATATATATATATATAAAGAGGTTGGCATAAAAGATTCATTAAAATGATTTTGTTTGAAGATAAATATGTTTTTTTTTTATAAATATAGTTTTGCAATATCTAACCTATTTTTATAATATATATATATATATATATATATATATATATATATATATATATTAAATTTAAGTATGAATATATATAGGTTAAATTTAAACTTGACTCTATATTGGTTGAATATATAAAATAGGAAGGTTTATAGGTTTACATAAATTTAATTTAGAATTAATACTAAAAATAATATTAATTAGAAATAAAATTTTATATTAAATAAATATAACAATAATTAAATAGACTATAAAGAATAAATTAATTCATTACTAATTAATTTATAAAATAAAATTTTAATTAAAAAAAATTTAATTTATATTTTCATATTTATATATAACATATGCCATTGTCAAGATTACTTTTATATAATTATAATTAATTTAATTATATTTATAACATTATATTATATATATAAATATATATATATACTTTACTAAATCTATATAATTTATATATATATATATATATATATATATATATATATATTATATTACATAAATATATTTATTAATTCTTTATAATTGAACTTTTATAATTTTGTATACACAACTCTTTTAAAACTTATCTCAATCAATTTTTAAAATAATAAAAATTAAAAATTATTAATAAGACTTTTTATGGTTTATAATCATATAAGACTTATAACATTTTTTATCTAGTTAAACATATGACTTTTAAATGTGGATCTATATACCACAGTTAAACGTAAGACTTTTGACTGCGGTATAAAAAACCGCAGTTAGAGATAAGACTTTAACTACGGTATAAAAAACCGCAGTTAAAAATAAAACTTTTAACTACGGTTTTTATATAGCACAGTTAAATGTAAGACTTTTAAAGGCGGTTTTATATACCGTAGTTAAAGATAAGATATTTAAAGATGATGATTGATGTTGCTGCTGAGATGAAAGTTGATGTTGCTGCTGAGATGCTACTCTTTTAGTAGATGGTATAGGTATCACTAATTCGCATGCTTCTCTGTTATGACCTTAACCACCACATGAGCTGCATCGTCTTTGGACCTTACGAGTCTCACCTTGGGATGACCTAGGATTTGTTGTCGGCCGCCCTTTCTTCACCTTAACAGATGGTTTTAGGCAGACGCATTGTTTTATAATTTCCGGAATATCCCATTCTTTTTCATCACCAATAGGATAACATGTCTCTGAATATGCGTTCAACCACATTTCAGTTGAGTAATACCTAAAAAAGTTAATGATTAAACATGTGAGCAATTGGTTAGATAACGATAAAAAATGCAATTGTTACCTTGAGCAAAAATAATAGGGATCCAATTTCCGTATACGGGCAGCAGCTATAGCATGAGTACAAGGAAGACTAGATACATCAAATACCCTGCAACTACAATTCATTTTGTGTAAGTTAACTTTAAAATGATATTCACCGTCATGCACATAAAACAAGAATCGGTTAAGTGAATTGACGTTATACATTCTGGCTTTCTCAGCTTTCTCACGTAAGAACTTTTCATAATATTGATATAAGCTTTCTTTGTGATTATCCGTTTTTTCTCTTCTATTATGACACCATTCATGTATTGTGAATCTTAAATATTCAGCTAAGGTTGATATGGGATACTTTCTAGCTTCCATGCTCTAACTATTAAAGATCTTGGCATAATTGCTTGTCATTTGATTGTACCGTTTACCTGGGAAAAGGCAAGACTCCATCTCTCCATCACAATATTGCCAAATAGACAGCTATATGAGGGTAATTAATACTGATCTTGTCAAAAAACCGATTAAACATTGGGACGGTGTATGCACGAGAAGCCAATTCAAATTCTATGTGGCAATGATCATTTTTAAATTTGGCCAATATATTCATCTTGATGTGGTATGTACATGCACCGTGATATGCTTCTAGAAAAATTGAGCAAAATGCATTGGCAATAATTGAGTGTCTATCGGATACGAAGACGAGATCTTGGACTGATCCAATTGTCACTCTTAGTTGTTGCATGAAGTATGTCCAGGAATTATTATTCTCTAAATCAACGATTCCAAAAGCAACAAGATATAGTTGCTTATTTGAATCCAATGCTATAACCATCAATAGTTGACCTCCAACCTTATGCTTAAGAAAACTAACATCGACGCACAATACAAGACGACAACTAGTTCTGAAACCCCTAATTGAGAGGCCTAGGGACTTGAACATATACCTGAAATGGCCGTGCTCATCCGTTTGGATGTCTGTTATGGTACCTGGATTATTCATCTCCAACATTAGAGGTGTGATGACAATTACCATAGGAATCCTCTACAGTTCCTCGCACCGCCATTAGAGTGTTCCCTAGACCTCCAAGCCTTATTATAACTCATCTTTATTCCATAACTTCTATGCATGTCTTCCGTTATTTTCTTAGGCATGTTGTCATGGTGATGGTCCATGTACTTTCTCTTCATGCATTTCCAAATAACCCATGTTGATGCTTGCCTTTCATTCACTCGCCTTGACACAATTGAACATGTATGATCTTTTACAAATTTTTGAATCTAAAAAATTTCTAAAGATTTTCCTTTCACAACACGCAATCTCCACTTGTAATTCTGATCCAAACATTTCACCACCCAAATATCTTTTTTTGACTTCGCCACTTTGAATTCAAAATAATAAGTCATCACATATTTATGTAACATCAGTTGAAGTTCTCTTTTATTCTCAAACAACAATCTGACTTCAATTTCCAAAGTTAATGCCTCAGGTATCGGATTTTCAATGTCAGGTATGTTACTAGCAATCCATGTCACTACAGCTTGGTTGGAACCCAATCCTAGGAACCCAAGCACTGCTTGGATTGGTACTAGAAACTCAAGCAACACTACTAGGTTGGGTAATAGAAACACAATCATCATCCCCCTCATTTAGACACAAACATGGTTCATCTTCAATGTCATTTCAGTTTCAAAGACAACCTCCTACTGCTTCGGGAATACGTTAGGATCAATTTCTAAAACCACTACACTTGAGTTGTGTTTGTTGGATTTATAGGTAGTTACTACTCTACTAAGGATACACACAATGGAGTGCGGTTGTGGACTAAAACTGCTTCCATTAAAAAGAACTCCACATCCACATCTTTTTTGGTATCAGTTATATAAGAAAATTTGACATTCATGCCCGGAGTATTATACTTAGCTTGAAGCAATAAATTATATCTAGATTTGTCAACATCAGTAGTAGAATAGATTAGATCAACTAATTGGGCATAAGTAGAATTTGGGGGAACAATCAAACCACTGTTTGACTTTGCACAAAAATGAGTAACTTCATCCGTTTATGAGGAAATGCCACTCACGCGTTTCATTTAAAACGCATTTATGAACTCACGCGTTTTAGATGAAAACGCGTGAATAACATTTCTCGTTTCAAACAGTAATTTGATCGCGCGAGTGGCAATACAGACTTTTCGTAAAGCAAAAGGACCCTTTTTGTAAACTATATCAAGCGGGGACCATTTTGTATTTAGGCTCTTTAGTAAGGCCATTTCATCAAATTTCCCGTCTAAAGTACCAATTCTATACTAAAACAATTAACCAGTTTTTAAATAATCCTATCCTCCATAAGGACCCTAACATTAACAATTAGCCACTTTTCCAAATATCTTTGAGCCTAAATTTGTATAAGTGGATGATCAGGTCTGCATTATTTTTATTTTAAAGGGTCAGGGTTAAGACTCAAATTGATCAATACAATAAGGGAATGAGTTTATGCTATTGTTCTTTCATTATCAACTAAATAAAACTTTTTAAACAAAAGAATACTATATTCCTCAAACATTAAGACGTTAATTTCTCATTAGTTTATATTTTCTAAACGCTAAATCAAAATTTGGTCTAATTAGATGAATAATTGTTTGAAAAATTAACTTAATGAGACATAAATTTAAAACTCAAAAATGAATTGCAGTTAAAAATAACACAATATATATGTACATATTAAAAAGTTGTGAGTTTGTACATAGTCACGACCTCCATTTTAACATTCTTTATGTGAAGTAGTTTCAGTAGTGCTGATGATTTCGTTATTCTAGCACCTTCATACAATGGTCATTTGTAATAATCAAGCAATTTATAAAATCTATGCGCATCTTCGACTGGTTCATGGTTATTCAGGACATCATTAACGTTGGAGAACATATCGTTTATAAAATCGTGCATATAACGTTCTTCATTGACCTCTTCATTAATTGTATTATTCATATTCGGTCTCTCATTGTTGAATTCCGGTACGACATCCTCCGACTGATCATCGTCGTCATCATCATCATCATCATCATCGAAGTCATCGACATCTTCATCGATATCGTCGTTAACCACTTGAGTAGTACGTCTCTTTTCTCCATGACAATACCAGTACTCATAATGAACATTTATTCCATAAACGATGAGGTGAGTCTTCACTTCGTCTATTTCCATAAACGTCATGTTCAAGCATTTCACGCAAAGACATTTCAATGTTTGTTAGGATGTACTCCTAACAGCAAACTCGAGGAATTTTTCAGCACATTCCTCGTAATTTGGATGATCTCGACGTAAGGTCATCCAACTTTTATCGGGTACTTCCATATTTCTAATAAAATGGAAAACAACCGTGATTATTATTTACTTAAATTTGTCTAAATTAATTAGGCTTACATCTAACATAATTTCTACCTAATCTATCATTATCCAACCAAAATTCAACATAATCTAACATTATAATTTCATTCATACACATTTCAAACCAATTCTAATCCAACATAATTTTATTCATACACAATTCATTCAAACATATAACAATTTTAACATAAAATCAAATCTAATTCAATCCAAATCTAATCCAACATAATTTCATTCATACACATTTCAAACCAACATAAACTAAAAACCTAAATCAATAATAATCAATTCATTCAATACATGAATCTAATATTCATCCACAAACCTAAATTTAACATAATCTAACATAAATTAAACCTAAACTAACATCAATAAAACTTGAATATTAAAAAATATAACACAAATCAAACCTAACATAAATCAAACATAAATCTAACATGAAAATTTAACATAAACCATATATACATCAAACTATTAATCAAAAAAACAACAATGACTAACCTTGCAGGAAATTAAAGAGCGACGAAGAAGAACGACGTCGTAGTAGATCGAACAATAATAAACCTATTAATAAAACAATAAACTATACCAAATCAATCCAATAATATAACATAAATCTAACATTAATCAACTATTTCAAACTCAAACTAACATAATCTTACAATAATATAAACATAAATCCAACAAAAATATACAACATCTAAACCAAATTCAAACCATAAATCATCCTTATATCAAACCAAATTATCTAACTTTAATCCAACCAAATTCAAACCATAAATCATCCCTATATCAAACCAAATTATCTAACTTTAATCCAACCAAATTCAAACCTAAATGAATCTAAATCAAACAAAATATAACTTCAATCAAAAACTAACCCCTAAACGAAATCCATTCCAATTCAATTCAAACAAAATCTAACCTAAATCAATTCAATTCAATTCAAAATCAAAATCAAACCTAAATAAATTCAATTCAAAATCAAACCAAAATCAATTCAATTCAAAATCAAAATCAAACCTAAATCAATTCATTTTGAAATCAAACCTAAATCAATTCAATTCAAATCAAAATCAAACCTAAATATATTCATTTCAAAATCAAACCTAAATCAATTCAATTCAAAATCAAACATAAATCAATCAAATTCAAACAAAATCTAACCTAAATTAAACAAAATATAATCCAATTCAAACTAAACTAATCCAACAATTTATATAAACTTAACTAACAAATTAAAAAAAAACCTTACCTTTACTAGGCAGTGGCGGAGCGGTGGAGAAGTCGGCGGCGGCAAGTGGAGGTTGCAAGTGGAGTCGTCGGGAAGGTGGAGTCGTTGGCTGTAGGTTGAATCACCGGCGAGATCCTCGGCGGCAGGATGAACCAACAGCGGCAGCAAGATCCAACAGCGTCGTCGATGACGGGTTCGGTCGAGGGGGTCTTCAATAGGACGTCGGCGTCGTCGGGGTCTCCAATATTGTGTTTTTGCCGGCGTGGTCGGATCGGAGAGAGGTGCGGCGGGGAAAGAGGGATCGGGGAGAGAGAGGCGGCGGGCTGGATGAGAGAAAGAGGGATCGGGGAGAGAGAGTGGATCGGGGAAAGAAGAGTGTTTTTATTTTAAAAAAGGTCATTTCCGAAAGTTATTTGAAAACTTTCGGTTTTGACCAAGGTCAATTCCGAAAGTTTTCAAATAAACTTTCGGTTTTGATGGTTATTTCCGAAAGTTATGCCATTAACTTTCGGAATTACCACTTCACAAATTTTTAAATTAATTTGTTTTTAATCTTTTAATGATTTTGAACAACATTAATTTAACACATTTGATAACCTTAAAAAATTACACACTCCATATGATCAAACTTTACACACATTCATAAGATAATCAAACATAAACATTCATATACACTCCTCTATATAATCAAACACAATCATAAACATTTTAACATTAAACACAATATTAATTTTTAAAATACAACAAACACTTGATTATATTAGTAAGGAGTCTATATTAGAATGTAAAAAACCAATTCATTTAACAAATTATGATGGGGTAAAACCGAAAGTTATATCATTAACTTTCGGTTTTGATAGCTATTTCCGAAAGTTATTGATATAACTTTTGGTATTACCATTTCACAATTTCTTAAATTAATTGGTTTCTCACTTTCTAATGACCTTGAACAACATTAATTTAACACATTTGATATCCTTAAAATATTGGACAATCCATATGATCAAAAATTACACACATTCATAAGATAATCAAACATAAACATTCATATACACTTCTCTATATAATCAAACACAATCATAAACATTTTAACATTAAACACAATATTAATTTTTAAAATACAACACACAATCGATTATATTAGTTAGGAGTCTAGATTAGTAGGTTAAAAACAAAATAAATTAACAAATTAGGAAGTGGTAAAACCGAAAGTTATACCATTAACTTTCGGTTTTGATGTGTATTTGCGAAAGTTTTGAATAAACCTCTCGGTCCTTACCTTAAACAGAATGTCTTTGGAAAGGTCAAAACCGAAGGTTTATTTAAAAACTTTCGGTTTTGACCCTTACCCATACTTAAATTTTTTTCTGTTTTTTTAAAACAAGGGTCAAAACCGAAGGTTCATTTGAAAACCTTCGGTTTTGACCCTTTCCCATACTTAGAATTTTTTCTGTTTTTTAAAAACAAGGGTCAAAACCAAAGGTTCATTTGAAAATCTTCGATTTTTACCCTTTCCCATACTTAGAATTTTTTCTGTTTTTTAAAAACAAGGGTCAAAACCGAAGGTTCATTTGAAAACCTTCGGTTTTGACCCTTACCCATACTTAGAATTTTTTCTGTATTTTTAAAACAAGGGTCAAAACCGAAGGTTCATTTGAAAACTTTCGGTTTTTACCATTTCCCATACTTAGAATTTTTTCTGTTTTTTAAAAACAAGGATCAAAACTGAAAGTTCATTTGAAAACTTTCGGTTTTGACCCTTACCCATACTTAGAATTTTTTCTGTTTTTTTAATACAAGGGTCAAAACCAAAGGTTCATTTTAAAACCTTCGATTTTTACCCTTTCCCATACTTAGAATTTTTTCTGTTTTTTTAAAACAAGGGTCAAAACCGAAGGTTCATTTGAAAACCTTCAGTTCTTACCCTTTCCCATACTTAGAATTTTTTCTGTTTTTTAAAAACAAGGGTCAAAACTGAAGGTTCATTTGAAAACCTTCGGTTTTGACCCTTACCCATACCTAGAATTTTTTCTGTTTTTTTAATACAAGGGTCAAAATCGAAGGTTCATTTGAAAACCATCGATTTTTACCCTTTCCCATACTTAGAATTTTTTCTGTTTTTTTAAAACAAGGCTCAAAACCGAAGGTTTATTTGAAAACCTTCGGTTTTGACCGTTACCCATACTTAGAATTTTTACTGATTTTTTAAAACAAGGCCAAAATCGAAGGTTCATTTGAAAACCTTCGGTTTTGACCCTTTCCCATACTTAGAATTTTTTCTGTTTTTTAAAAACAATGGTCAAAACCGAAGGTTCATTTGAAAACCTTCAGTTTTTACCCTTACCCATACTTAGAATTTTTTCTATTTTTTTAAAATAAGGGTCAAAACCGAAAGTTTTCCAATGAACCTTCAGTTTTGACCCTTTCCCATACTTAGAATTTATTCTGTTTTTTAAAATAAAGGTCAAAACCGAAGATTTTCAAATAAACATTCAGTTTTAAACCTACCCAACACTTAGAATTTAGGTAAAAAAATTAAGGTTTTCCAATAAACCAATTACCCTATTTTTTTGGAAATCTAATAAATGAAGAAAAATAAATCATAAACAACATTAATAAACCAAAACCAAAGGATAATAATAATTCATAATTATGATAAGAAAAACACACTAAAATTTCATCATTCATACAGAAAAGATAATACATAATTAATCAAACAAATATAATCTAGAAATTAGTAGATGTGGGGGGAGGAGGGGGTGGTTGATTCTGCCTCTTCAACAATTCAATTTGTCGTTCGAGATTCTCCAATTTTTGCGCCATTTCAGTCCTGTCCAATTTAATTTTAGTAAGCATTTGGCCTCTTTCCGCATCCCTCAATCGGATTTGCTCCATTTCTAGGGTCATTTTTCTCACCTCTTCCTCACGTGCCTCAGTTTTTTGATTGTGCTAGCAAATTATGGTATGACCGGGACAGTTTCTCTAGTGTACACCGAATACTCATCCATGACTCACCCATCTTAAATGCATTTCATATATATATATATATCAAACAAAATAACCAAAATATATCATTCATTTAACAAAATCTAACAAAATCATATACATTTATATAAACTAACCTAAATCTAATCTAAACAATAACAATTCTAAATCAAAGTGCTAAACAAATAATCTAAACTAACAGCCTAAATCTAGATAATATAAACAAATCTAACCTAATAATTAACGAAAGCAAATAAATCTAACCTGGAACGCGAGAAGACAAAGATGAGAAGCGGTGGAGGCGGCTGCAGCGCGGAAGAGAGAGAAAGGAGAGAGGAGAATGAAAAATGAAGGATTAGGGTTTGAATTTATAAAGGTATTTACCGAAGGTTTTCAAATAAACCTTCAGAAATATTACCTTAAAACCGAAGGTTTTCCAATAAACCTTCGGTAATAAGAATCACGGGATTTAATTTTATTTTTATCTTTTTTGGGATGGGTCAAAACCGAAGGTTTATATGATAAACCTTCGCAATTAACAATTTCAGGAAAAGGTAAAACCGAAAGTTTCTTAAATTACCTTCGCAATAAATCATTCTTCAACTTAGAAATTTTTTCATTTTTCTGGGATGAGTCAAAACCGAAGGTTTATTGGACAACCTTCGCAATTAAGAATTTCATGGAAGGTAAACCCGAAGGTTTTTTGAATAACCTTCGCAAATAACCAACTTCCAATACTTAGAATAATTTTGAATTTTTTGGAAGGTCAAAACCGAAGGTTTTACAAAGAACTTTCGGTACTAATTAGTAAACCCGAAAGTTTTACACCTCTCTCGGAATCTATTTTTAATAACGAAAGATTTGTTACTCTCGGGATCAAATAGGAGAGTTTTATAAAACCTTTGGTAAAATCTGTCGGTAAAGGTCATTTTATTACTAGTGCTAGTTGCAGGCAGAATAATTGCAGCCTTGTCAAAATACCTGATACATGTTATACATCTTATTACATAAAACTAAAGAAAATGACATACTATTTATTACACATCTTCACCCTATCTTTTTTATGCTAAGAATTCCAATCAAATAAAATCTCCCATCACATATATGTTTTTCATCATTACGATTCAATCTAATTCACATTGGGTGAATATTATACATTTTCAACATAATTCATGAAATTAATTAATTGTTGGCCCTTTGTGACAAATTTGTTGGGTAAAATATTATTAAGTCACAATAGACCACCTTATACTCAATTAATGATTGATTGTTAATTTATTGGACATCATTAATTATAACACATTCACATATTTAATTTTATGTATTAACCATTTACTAAAGCTATTGGTTTTTACTCTTGGTCACGGATCTTTCCTCCAATTATTCTTCTGAATTTCATCACCATCTTTGCAACATGTCTATTTATTCATTTTTTTTTTGGAATTTTGTGTTCTTATTTGAAAAATAAATCCTTCACTAGCTATGTTCAACCTACAAGCTATATCAACTCTAAACTCATGTACATAGTATACAAGATATATCATATAGAAAAGGTGTAACAATATTTGTCATGTGAATCGATTTAGAGTTATGTTATTTATTATATATGTTCAAAATATTATCACAATAATGTTAGAAAAGTCAGATAATATTGTGATAATCATATTATTATTATAATTATTTCTTTATATGAGTAATTTAATATCTATAAAGAGATATAAAATATTTAATAGAAGAAAGAGACTTAATAAAATATGTTACCACTCTCTATATTAACATATAAGAACTTCTCTTTCGTTTTTTTAAGATACCCGTTAACAATATTTTTGTTGTCTCAACCATAAATAGAATAGTCACGGTTGGAAATTGAACGTGACCTAATGAAATATATATAGGAATGAGAGTTGTGCACTTCCATGGGAGAAACAATTATTGTTAAGTAGTCAATCAAATCTCTTTATCCTGAAACCATGGGTGAGTCGTCTTTAGGGTGGACGAGATGTTGGTTAAATCAGATAAAGATTACGAATAAAGAGGTATATGAGACATTTTCGACTCATGACATGATGTTGAATGAAAATAAGTCACATTTAAGAGAGATTCTTGTAAAGTGTCAAAAATATATCCCAAAATTTGTGTAATTCCCTACCACTAGTAAAAAAGTGATCTTTACCAACAGAATTTACCGAGAATTATAGAAAACTCTCGGTAATGGTATCGAGAGGAGGAAAGCTTTCGTTAATAAAAATAGATTCCGAGAGGTGTGTAAAACTTTCGGTGATATGAGAGTTTATCGAAAGTTGTCTAATAAACCTTCGGTTTGACCTTTCCCAAAAAAATTAAAAATAATTCTAAGTGTTGGGATTGGGTAATTGCGAAGGTTTATTAAAAAACCTTCGGTTTTTACTTTCCTCAAATTGGTAATTGCGAAGGTTTTCTAATAAACCTTCGGTTTTGACGTCCCTTCCAAAAAAAATAAAAATAATTCTAAGTGTTGGAAGGGGTAATTGTGAAGGTTTATTAGAAAACCTTCGGTTTTAGCTTTACCCCAAATTGGTAATTGTGAAGGTTTTCTAATAAACCTTCGCAATTACCCTTCCCAAAAAATAAAAAATAATTCTAAATGTTGTGAAGGGGTAATTGCGAAGGTTTATTAGAAAACCTTCGGTTTTAACTTTCCCCCAAATTGGTAATTGTGGAGGTTTTCTAATAAACCTTTGCAATTACCACTTCCCCAAAAAATCAAAAATAATTCTAAGTATTGGGAAGGATAATTGCGAATGTTTATTAGAAAACCTTTGGTTTTAACTTTCCCCCAAATTGATAATTCTGAAAGTTTTATAAAAATCTTCGGTAATGACCTATATAAATAAAAAACCCTACTTTATTTTCTTCTTTCCGTTCGCGCCACCGCCACTCGAAGATCTACATCCGCCAAGACGCTACCACCGCTTGGAAGACTCCCGTCGTCGTGTCTCCGCATATTTCAAGGTAAATTATAAGTGTTGGTTATATTTTATATATTTAGTGTTAGAATCAAAATTAACTTAATATAAGTGGACAACGATTACAAGGTTTTGAATATTTAGATTAAATAATCAAAAAGGGAGAAATTATTAGATAAATTAGATAATTAATTATCTAAGAACTTAACCAAGTTAATTTTGTGTAGGATAAAGAAAACCTGAAAAAAAATCTGCTAAATTTTTCCTTAAAGACGGATACAAAATTCGGCAATCTGATATAAAGAAGAACAATCGGTATTATCTCTTCGGTTTTATAAAGATAGCGCAATCGGTAGTCTGATTGGTTAAATGTTCAGTCATTCATAAGAAGCGGAACCGGTAGTGGATCAGTTCGGTAATAGAAATCGGCTCTATCGCTCAGCAAGCTGATTGGTAGACTTATCAGTTATATGTTATAAAGCGCAACCGGTAGTCTGTCCGGTAGTCTAACCGGTAGTATCTTCAGTCTCTTATACATGAAGCGCAATCGATAGTATGACTGACGTTTACTCTAAGAAGCGGAACCGGTAGTATCCTTACTTCGGTAATGGTATATGCGAAATTGGTAGTATCTATTCAACGGTAGTTTGCCCAGCTATTTACAAAAGATGCAACCGGTAGTTACTATCCATATCAGTTATATACTCGACAACAGCCATATAACGGTAACATCTTCAATACTATCTCTAGAAGCGCAACCGGTTATATGCTAAAACAGTTTTATACGAAGCGCAGACGGTAGTTTCCTATTAAGTGTTATGCAAAACAATTTCGGTAAATACATAGGACAATCCTCACATGTCCAGACTGTATTATTTGTCATTTTTATACAAGTTTGATGAAACGGTCTTGGGAGCAGATGTCTTCCAATTTAACCTTAATTACTATTTCGGTGCAAGTCTAATTAATGATTTCCGAAGAGCAGATTAGCATACAAGTTGTATCTTCGGTCTATTAAGTGCTCTCAAAATGCTTTATCAGACTTGCCCCTATCATTCTAGAATTTGCTAGCACAATCAAGTTATGACCCACAGTCTGTCGCGGCGGACTCAATGACTACTACTGATGTTAAACGTGAGGAGGATGCGAGACACATAGCGTTGGCATTGAAGCAAATTAAATTGTGGGATGCGGAAAGAGATCAATTGATTACTGAAATTAAAGAGGATATGAAGCAAATGGCGCAAAAAATGCAGAATCTTGAACAACAAGTTGAATTTTTCATGAGGCAGAATCAACCACCCCCTTCAACTACTAAGTTGATTAATGTTTTTGAATAATTATTTATAAACATTTTCGTTCGACTGATAACATGTTTTGGTGTGTTTTGACTTTGGTTTAGAATTATTAATTATAAATATCTTTTAGTTTATGAATGTTTTTATATATGTATTGGTTTGCCTTTATTTGAGAAATTTATTGAACATTTTCGATTTATACTCTTGTCAAAAAAATGGAAAAAATTCTAAGTGTAGGGTAATTGCGAAGGTTATTGAAAGAACCCTCGGTTTTAACTTTCCAGAAAATCAAAAAAAAATCTGGGAATGGATAATTGCGAAGGTTTATTTGAAAACCTTTGCTTTTAAGCCTTCCTAAAAAAATAGGAAAAAATTCTAAGTGTTGGGAAGGGTAATTGCGAAGGTTTATTTGAAAACCTTTGCTTTTGACCCATCCTAAAAAAATTGGAAAAAATTCTAAGTGTTGGGAAGGGTAATTGCGAAGGTTTATTGGAAAAACTTCGATTTTGAGCATTCCTAAAAAATATTGGAAAAAAATTAAGTGTTGGGAAGGGGGTAATTGCGAAGGTTTATTTGAAAACCTTCGCTTTTGACTCATCCTAAAAAAAATTGGATAAAATTCTAAGTGTTGGGAAGGGTTAATTGCAAAAGTTTATTGGAAAACCTTCGCTTTTGAGCCTTCCTAAAAAAAATTGGAAAAAATTCTAAGTGTTGAAAGGGATAATTGCGAAGGTTTATTGGAAAATCTTCGCTTTTAAACCTTTCTAAAAATATTGGAAAAAATTCTAACTGTTGGAAAGGGGTAATTGCGAAAGTTTATTGAAAAACCTTCGCTTTTAACCTTTATTAAAAAAATTAAAAAAAAATTCTAACTGTTGGAAAGGGGTAATTGTGAAGGTTTATTGGAAAACCTTCACTTTTGACACTTTCCTAAAAAAATTGAAAAACATTCTAAGTGCGGGGAAGGGTAATTGCGAAAGTTTATTAAAAAACCTTCGCTTTTGACATTTCCTAAAAAAATTGAAAAAAATTTTAAGTGCTGGGAAGGGGGTAATTGCGAAGGTTTTTTGGAAAACCTTCGCTTTTGAGCCATCCTAAAAAATGGAAAAAATTCTAAGTGTTGGGAAGGGGGTAATTGCGAAGGTTATTTGAAAACCTTTTCTTTTAACCTTTCTTAAAATAATTGGAAAAAATTCTAAGTGTTGGGAAGGGGTTAATTGTGAATGTTTATTTGAAAATATTCGATTTTGACCTTTCTTAAAAGAAATTGAAAAAAATTTATGTGTGGGGGAGGGGGTAATTGCAAAGGTTTATTGGAAAACCTTCGCTTTTGACCCTTTCTAAAAAAAAATTCTGTTTAAGTTCAGGTCCGAGGGATATTTGAAAATCTCTTAGTTTTGAATGTAGGTACCGAAAGTTAATTAATTAACTTTCGGTATTCATTCCCTATTTTATTTTATTTTTGTAATTTTTGTTTAAACTATTTAATCACATCAAGTGTGTTATTTTTTAAGAATGAATATTGTGTTTAATGTTATAAATGTATATGATTGTGTTTTTTAATATTAAGAAGTATTTAGTATGTTTGTGTTTGATGATAATAAGGTTGTGTGTAAAGTTTGATTGTAATGATGTATTGGGATTGTGTAATATTTTAAGGATATCAAATGTGTTATATTAATGTTGTTCATGGTTATTATAATGTGATAACCCAATTAATTTAACAATTTATGAAGTGGTAATACCGAAAATTAATGGTATAACTTTCGGAAATAACCATCAAAACCGAAAGTTATACCATTAACTTTCGGTATTGACACTACATAATTTGTTAATTTAATTGACATTTCACTTTCTAAACTAGACTCCTAACTAAGATAATCAAGTGTGTTATTTTTTAAGATTTCCAATTGTGTTTAATGTTAAAATGTATATGATTGTGTTTGATTATATAAAATAGTGTATATGTATATTTATGTTTGATTATCCTATGAATGTGTGTAATGTTTCATCATGTGGATTGTGTAATATTTTAAGGATATCAAATGTGCTAAATTAATGTTGTTTAAGGTTATTAGAAAGTGAGAAACCAATTAATTTAACAAATAATGAAGTGGTAATGCCGAAAGTTATACCATAATCTTTCGGTAATAATAATCAAAACTGAGAGATATAGACAAATCTCTCAGTTTTATCTATTTAAAATTTATCTAAAACCGAGAGATATACACAAATATCTCAATTTTAGCTATTTAAAATTGATCTAAAACCGAGAGATTTAGACAAATCTCTCGGAGTCTAAAATGATCAAAACCGAGAGATATGTATAAATCTCACGGAATAACGGAAATGATCAAACCCGAGAGTTATATGAAAACTCTCAGAATTAATCAAGTGATCAAAACGAAAGTTTTTATATAACTTTCGGTAATGACCTATAAAAATAAAATAAAAAATCAATTTCTTTTCCCCTTCTTCT
This sequence comes from Impatiens glandulifera, assembly GCF_907164915.1. Taxonomy (NCBI): domain Eukaryota; kingdom Viridiplantae; phylum Streptophyta; class Magnoliopsida; order Ericales; family Balsaminaceae; genus Impatiens; species Impatiens glandulifera. The sequence goes on along the minus strand of NC_061862.1, from coordinate 52,180,047 downwards.
CTTCTTCTTTCCTGATTTCTTTTCATCTTCTCTCCCCGATTCCTCCTTCCGCTCGCGCTGCCTCCCGCCCTTTGCCATCAGACGACCTATCCGACCCGACGACGATGACGCCCACACCTCCGCTGATTGAAGACGACGCCGCCCATACCTCCGCCGATTGATTACACCTACAACTGTCTGCTGCTAATTGAAGACGACGCCGATTGAAGATTTAGATCGTTGTGCCGCCGATTGAAGACATCGTTGTCACGCCTTAGCCTCCTCCTGCAGTCGTCTCGCCGTCTCTCCTCCACCTACAACCGCCTCCAAAGTTAGTTTTTTACGTTTAGGGTTTAGGTTAGAATTATATTAATTAATATATATTTGATTTTTGTTAGATTATGTATGATTTATATTTGATTTAGGTTAGATTAGGTATGATTTATGTTTGGTTTAGGTTAGATTATGTATGATTTATGTTTGATTTAGGTTAGATTATGTATGATTAATGTTTGATTTATGTTTGATTTAGGTTAGATTAGGTATGATTTATGTTTGATTTAGATTATATATTATATATTTAGGTTAATTAATGTTAGATTAGGTTATGTTGATTCATGTTAGATTATGTTATATATTATATATATTTAGGTTGATTTTGTTGGATAATGTTAGATTAGGTTTAATATTGTTGGATTAGGTATATGTTTATGTTAATTTTGTTGGATTCATGTTAGATTTCATTTATTATTGTTTGATTAGGTATATGTTTCTGTTGAATTTGTTGGATTCATGTTAGATTTGGTTTATTATTATTTGATTAGGTATATGTTTATGTTGATTTTATTGGATTTATCTTAGATTTGGTTTATTATTGTTTAATTAGGTATATATTTATGCTGATTTTGTTGGATTCATGTTAGATTAATGTATATTTGGTGTGATTGATGTTTCATTATGTTTGATTAATGTTAAAAAGTGGTTTATATTGAGTTTGATTTAGGTTATATTTTGATTAGATTTATGGATATTTGGTTAGATTTATGGATATTAGGTTTGGATTAGGATTTAGTTAAGATTATGCAAGATAAATGTAAGTCTAATTAATTTAGATAAAGTTAAATAAAAAATAATGCGGGTTGTTTTCCATCTTATTAGAAGGATGGAGGTACCCGATAAAACTTGGATGACCTTACGTCGAAATCATCCAGATTACGAGAAAGGTGTTGACAATTTTCTCGAGTTTGCAATTAGGAGTACAAGACAACAAACAGTAAAATGTCCTTGCGTGAAATGATTGAACACGGCGTCTATTTCTATAGACGATGTGAAGACTCACCTCATCATTTATGGAATAAATCTTCATTACGAATTCTGGTATTTTCATGGAGAAAATAGACTTACTACAAATGTGGTTAATGATGATGATGATGTTGTCAATGACTTGGATGATGATGATGGTCAATCGAAGGATGCCATGCCGGAATTCAACGATCTTAGAATGGATATGAATAATACAGTCAATGAAGAGGTCAATGAAGAACGTTATATGCACGATTTTATAAACTATTTGTTCTCAAAAATTAATGATGGCCCGAACAACCATGAACCAGGCGAGGATGCGCAAAGATTTTATAAATTGTTTGATGATTCTAAAAGTCCACTATATGAAAGTGCTCGAATAATGAAATCATCGGCACTACTGAAACTACTTCACATAAAGAATGTCGGTTAATGGACAAATTCTTCGTTCGATATGTTGTTGCGTCTACTTAAAAACGACATATTACTGATGGACTCTCAATTTCCAAACTCCTACTACGAATGTAAAAAATTCATTACAGATATCGGGCTTAAGCATGAGAAGATAGACGAATGTAAGAACAATTGTATGCTATTTTGGAAAGATAACAAAATGCAGAGTCTTGCAGAGTTTGCGACCTTTCTAGATGGAAAGTCGACCAAGCAAGTGGGGCAGTTCGAAAGAAACAAAATGGGAAATTCATGCCAACTAAGGTGTTAAGATATTTCCCTCTAATACCAAGACTACAAAGATTATACATGTTTTCAAAAACTGCTCTAATGATGAGATGTCATAAGGAATGAAGAGTTGATATTGATACGTTGAGACATCCGGCTGATTCATTAACTTGGAAAACGTTTGATGAAAATTATAAAGATTTCACGTCGAACTCTCGAAACGTGAGACTGGATTTATCAAGCGATGAGTTTCAATCATTTGTTAATGGAAAAAGTCATACACTGTATGACCAATTATTCTCGTTCCTTATAATGTGTCACCCACTACTTGCATGGATGCTAGAAATTTCATTCTATCTATGTTAATTCCAGGTCCAAAGAGTTCGGGAGATGCAATTGACATATTTCTCCAGCCATTGAAAGAAGAGTTGACTGAACTATGGCAAACTGGTATGAGAACGTTTGATGCACACATCTCGCAATACTTTAACATGTGAGCGGCGTTGCTATGGACCATTAACGACTTTCTCGCGTACGCGAATTTGTCAAGCTAGAGTACGAAAGGGAAATTCGCTTATCCTTGTTGTAACAACAACACAGTATCTCGTTGATTAGTTAATGGTTCCAAACAATGTTACATGGGTCACAAACGCTTTCTTTAACCAAAGCACAAATATAGAAGGGATAAAGAGTCGTTTGATGGTCGAAAAAATTATATAGAGCCCTCTAAATTGTTAACTGGGAAAAAAGTTACGAGCAAACACGAGACCTAGAAGACACAATTCTTACTACGGATCAGAGCAAAAAAACCAAGATACATCATGAAACACTGGGAGACAATTGGAACAAACTTATCATTTTCTTCTGGTTGCCTTATTGGAAATCATTATTATTGAGACATAATTTGGATATGATGGATATTGAGAAAAATATTTGTGATAGCATGTTGGGAACAATAATTAATATGAAAGAGAAGACTAAGGATGGTCCTAAAGCCCGTAAAGACTTACAACTCTTAGGCATAAAACGATGATTACATCCTATAAATAATGAAGGAGTGGTTCATTATCCAGAAGCGCCTTTCACTTTGACCTTTGATCATAAAAAAAGTCTTTGTAAATTCTTGGAAAATCTTAAGTTTCCTGATGGTTTTTGGTTAAGGTTGTGTAAATTTGGAAGAGAAAAAAATTACGGGATTAAAGAGTCATGATTGTCACATTTTATTAGAATATCTTATTTCTTTAGTAACTCATGGATTACTTCCAGATAATGTGTATGATGCTATAGTAAATTTGTCTCGGTTCTTTCGGTTGTTGTGTTTTAAAGAGTTGATTACAGCGGACCTCAAACAATTGTACATGAATACTATATTGTCACTTTGCAAATTTGAAATGATTTTTCCACCGTCAATCTTCGACATCATGATGCATCTCCCGGTTCACTTGTCATTTGAACGACTAAATTTCGAGAATGTATATAATTAGGTCGCTCAATTAGAAGAAAATAACGACATATTAAGAGACCTCAAGATTTTAGGCGAAGGTCCAAGTATGTACTCATGTATGTATGTTTGGTGTAAATAATGGATACAAATTCTGTACAAAAAATCACGATGAAGATTTGACCACTCAAAATAGTGGAGTGGTTATTGAAGGGTACAACGGGTCAGATACTATGTCATACTACCGAGTTTTAACGGATATAATCCAAGTAAAATACTTTTCTCACAAACGAGTTGTCTTATTCAAGTGTAAGTAGTTTGATACACACTCAGGGGAACTAAGAGTAAAAGTGGATAAATATGGCTTCGTAAGTATAAATGTAAACCGAGTTTTAAAAACTCAAAGTCAGGACCCGTATATATTGGTGAGTCAAGCAAAACAAGTATTCTAAGTCCCTAATTTGTCAGCACGACCTGATTGGAAGATTGTGACAAAAATAAATTCACGGTTTACGAATATATAGTTCAGATTAATTAGGTAGATTTATGTTTTTACTTTATATTTATTCTTATTACTACTTTATTTCAATTATTCTTCCATTTATTAATGGTATGTATTAAGGGTGTTTGAAGGTCTTAAAGAAACTTGGATGAGTATGAGGAAAACACCCAGCAAATTGTCTAGGCCATACCAGAACTTACTTGCACATTTAGATCTCCTAAGGATCCGAATAGAGTCTTCTAGAGACGCACCATTAGCCGTGGACCCGTTAGCTACTTCTGCCCCAGCACATGATACACATGACGAGGATGATGAGGCTGAAGAGTTTATTGAGAGTACGTTTAGTTCAAAGGGGGATGACGAGGAGGACCACGAGGAGGCTCATGATGAGGATGACGATGAGGATCATGAGCATCATTCCACTCCCGACCCATCATCGATAGATAACATGTTTATACTTAGTTATTGTTTGTATTGATATATATCTAATTATGAATTTGATAATTTTGAAGAATCTTCCGCTCGCAAGAGATGGGGGGAGAAAAAGAATATTGTTATATCTAGGAGGCCACCGGGGACAAAGATTGCTTTAACTTTTAGAGAGTTAGATGGGAGACCTAGTGGCGGCAATGGAAGAAAAATGTGGTCTAGACATTTGGGGTCTGTTGTGCGGGACCCCTTATCCGTCTCACACCGTCTCTTGAAGTGGAAGACATTAAGTGTCGACCAATTGGATTCATTTTGGCTTTCTATGACGGTAATAATTACTTAATTATACATTAATCATTCAATACTTTTTTTATAACATTTGAATAATTTATTTTTTAGGATCCATTCGAGTGTACTAGTGGTTCTAATGTTCAATATCGAGCGACCGAATTGGCACACGCTAAACAAATATGGGATAGGTAGCGCTCGGATTTGAACAGGGATTATATCCGAATTCATGAAGGAGACGAAGCGACGGTACTCAACAATTCCCACAAGACTACGATCGAGATGATTGGGAATTCGTGTGCCGAAACCATTATTTCACTGATAAATTTAAGGTACGGTTTCATAATTTAAATCATATCTGATATCAATTATTCTAAATTCATTTTTTTATTTTAAATACAGAAATACAGTCGTACCAATGTTGTTAATAAGAATAAGCTGAAATTCTCACATCATACTTGAAGTAGATCATTCTCTCAAGTGAAGGAAGACTTGGTATGTACATTATTTATTATTTTTAATAACTTAATATAAAGAATGTCATTAATTTTATAAATCATTTATTTCAACAGACGCTTGTAATAGGACGGACCCCCTCCGTCGTTGAAATATTCAAAAGGACCCGTACCCCAAAACCTACAAAAGAAAACTCAACCCCCATCCTAGACGAAAGAGCTCAAGATAAAATTGTAGGTTAATTGAATTTAAATAAATTACATAAATGTAGCTTATTATTATATAAATGAAAAATTATTTCAAATGTGTAGGCGAAGATGGAGGAGGTAAGAAACAATGAACCAGATATATTCTAGAGACACACCATTAGCCGTGGATCCGTTAGCTACTGCAGCCCCAGCACATGATACACATGACGAGGATGATGAGGCTAAGAGTTTATTGAGAGTAAGTTTGGTTCAATGGGGGATGACGAGGAGGACCACGAGGAGGATGACGATGAGGATCATGAGCATCATTCCACTCCCGACCCATCATCGATAGTTAACATGTTTATACTTAGTTATTGTTTGTATTGATTTATATCTAATTATGAATTTGATAATTTTGAAGAGTCTTCCGCTCGTAAGAGACGGGGGGAGAAAAAGAATATCGTTCTATTTAGGAGGCCACTAGGGACAAAGATTGCTCTAACTTTTAGAGAGGTAGATGGGAGACCTAGTGACGGCAATGGAAGAAAAATGTGGTCTAGACATTTGGGGTTGGTTGTGCGGGACCCCTTAGCCGTCTCACACCGTCTCCTGAAGTGGAAGACATTAAGTGTCGACCAATTGGATTCATTTTGGCTTTCTATGACGGTAATAATTACTTAATTATACATTAATCATTCAATACTTTTTTATAACATTTGAATAATTTATTTTTTAGGATCCATTCGAGTGTAGTAGTGGTTCTATTGATCAATATCGAGCGGCCGAATTGGCACACGCTAAACAAATATGGGATAGGTAGCGCTCGGATTTGAACAAGGATTATATCCGAATTCATGAATGAGACAAAGCGGCGGTACTCAACAATCTCCCACAAGACTACGATCGAGATGATTGGAAATTCGTGTGCCGAAACCATTATTTCACCGATAAATTTAAGGTACGGTTTCATAATTTAAATCAAATCTGATATCAATTATTCTAAATTTATTTTTTATTTCAAATAGAGAGATACAGTCGTACCAATGTTGTTAACAGGAATAAGATGAAATTCTCCCATCATACTTGAAGTAGATCGTTCTCTCAAGTGGAGGAAGACTTGGTATGTACATTATTCATTATTTTTAATAACTTAATATAAAGGATGTCATTAATTTTATAAATAATTTATTTCAACAGACGCTTGTAATAGGACGGACCCCCTCCGTCGTTGAAATATTCAAAATGACCCGTACCCCAAAACCTACGAAAAAAAAACCAACCCCAATCTCAGACGAAAGAGCACAAGAGAAAATTGTAAGTTAATTGAATTTAAATAAATTACATAAATCTAGCTTATTATTATATAAATGAAAAATTATTTCAAATGTATAGGCGGATATGGAGGAGGTAAGAAGCAATGAACCAGATATATCTGACTTTGACTTGACGGAGAGAGTGTTCGAGCGCCAAAAGCATGGGATACCGGTATGGGATCAGGCATCCCACCCACACACTTTCAAGAGGATCGTTGAAGTAGCAACAACTCACAACGATCCATTAATCGATTGTTTTAGGAGAATGAAAGATTAAAGAAAGAACAGAAAACGATGACGATGAAAGTGGAGGAATTGGAAAAGAGGGATGTAGAAAGAGCTTTAACGATTAATGAAATGCAAGCGAAAAAGATAGAAATGAGGACAAGAATGGAGAAATATGAACAAAACATGGAAATTTTTATGAAGCATTATCAACCACCTCCCCTCCCCCCACTAACTAATTCTAGTACGTTTTGATTGTTTGTTTCGATTGATAACAGGTTTATGAATGATTGAGTACGTTTTAATTCGAATGATAACAGGTTGTTTGAATTATTGGTTTAATTTAGAATTTTGGAATGATAATGGTCATTTAGTTAATGAATGTTATTTGTATATATATTGATTTGGCTGAACAGGTTTTAGTTGCACACAAAACAATCGACATATTTTGTACATTTTATAGGGGTAATACCAAAAGTTAAATGGAAACTCTCGGTTTTTCACTTTTAAGAAAAACCGAGAGTTATTTTGAAAGCTTTCGGTTTTTCTTGAAAGGGAAAAAACGAGAGTTTTCCATATACCTCTTGGGTTTATTTGAAAAGGAAAAACCGAGAGATATGGAAAGCTTTCGGTTTTTCTTAAAATGAAAAAACTGAGAGTTTTCTTATATACCTCTCAGGTTTATTTGAAAAGGAAAAACTGAGAGTTGCATGGAAAGCTTTTGGTTTTTCTTGAAAGGGAAAAAACTGAGAGTTTTCTATATACCTCTCAGGTTTTTTTGAAATGGAAAAACCGAGAGTTAATTGGAAGGCTTTCAGTTTTTCTTAAAGGGGAAAAACCAAGAGTTAATTGGAAAGCTTTTCAATTTTCTTAAAAGGGAAAAACCGAGAGTTTTCCATATAACTCTCGATTTTTCGTTTTTAAGAAAAACCGAAAGTTTTTCAATTAACTCTTTGTGTTTCTCTCTTGTATCTAAACCAAAAAATCTACGATATCTCTCGGTAAACACCCAATTATATTTACCGAAAGTGGCAATACCGACGAATGGCGAGAGTTACTCAAACTTTCGGTATTAGGTCTATACCGAGAGTTATAAGGTCATTATCAAGATATTTTACTCTCGGTTTTGACCCATTTCCACCAGAGTGTACGTGACATACAATTATTAGAGTAATCAGATGAAAAAGATAGATGACCCCCTTATGGGTTTCTAAAGTTAGGAAAATGAACATTGAAGCCGAATTGGATATACTCTGCCTAAATTTTAAATGATTAGAGAAAAATATTAGCATGAAATGTTTGTAGGATCAATGTTAGCGTGAAATGTGGCATCCATAAATCTCTTGCAAGATTGATGAGTAGTGGGATCTATAACTTTTTTAAGACGAAAATTCGTCAAAGGATAAGTGGATTATTAAGAATATATGTAACTGAAGATTGTATGGTTGAGAGACTATTGACTCTATCGGGGCGTCGGACGTAGGGACAGACCCAAGATTTAGAGTTGGGGTAAGCTTGAACGAAATTTAGGGTAAGCTTAAAAAAATAACTATAAAATTTTGGATAAATCGAGTGAATAAAAGTAAATTTTACATTATTTTTATAATTAAATAAACAAATAGTGAATTATATTGATTTTTTTTAAAGAAAATTAGGAGTGATGTCACATTTTTTATAATAAAAATTTGAAGAAAAAAAGTATTATAAATACAATTAATATTTTATACTAATATGTAAAAGTATCCTATGCGAACTCATTCTCTATGATGTTGCCTGTAAATGTTTTAAGCTGCCAAGATTCTTAGTCAAAGTTGATTATAAAGAAGGAAAGAAAGAAATGAATGAATTTGAATGGTGATGGATGAAGGTCCAATGGTGTGTTAATTGAAAAGTTTATCTTCTTGTGCAATATAGCAGTCATTACTTATACGGGTTGGATATTCGATGCTAGCTGGCTGGCTAGCTGTTTTAAAGAGAGTTTTACTTCCCAAAGCAAAATTAAAAGCACATTTTCAGAAATCTCTCTCCATAGGCCATAGGGCCAACCGCCTGCCCGCCTGCCTTTGCCTGCATTCTGCTCGGTGCATGCAAATCGGTATGGCCCATCCCTCATATATGATTTTATTATAAACCAAATTAAATTTAATTTAATTACCCCTTGTCTAAACTGACAACATCATCAAATTCAAACATTGTTTCATTTTGATACTTTGATTCACCTTCTTATTTAAATTATCATTTATGTCCTACCTTTTTCAAATTAAAAAGAAATATATTGATATATCTGTTCGATAAGAGTCAATTTGTTATGTGATTAGCTAATTTAACTTATTTCCTCAGCCAGAATAAGTCCAATCAAATTATCACTTTTATTAATTTAATATATTGAGACTAAGTTTGATTCAGCTTATCTTTAAGAAAAAATGTTTTTAAATGCACATATTGTGTTTGATTATAAATTTTTGTCTTAATTTATTGCAAAAAATTATTGTAGCAGATTATTACAAAAGCGCTAAATAATATCAATCAAACGTCTTAAAAATAAGAGATTTAAAATATATTATATTATTTTTATAATTATAATATTATATTATTTATTACTAGTTTTATATTATTTAATATAGATTCTAAATATTATAATTTTCTTTAATTGATAAAAATAATATTTTTGTAACTCATGGAATAATAATCTCGTCAATTAATTTATCCAAAAATAATAATAATTCCTTGAGGAATTTGAAAGACATTTTTTTATTATAGTTTAATTTATATATTTTGATTTTTAATTTTTAATGTATACCTGGCAAGTGGCATCACATGTTGTCTCCCTTCCTCTACGTAGAATTGGCTAGCTATAAATATGTGGTATTCTTCCATAGAAGAAAATGTCTTCTTAATTAGGTCTCATGTGAGGTCTTACATGTTGAGATGAAGTATATGAAGTGTAGCCAAGGATGGCTTGCCGGATGGACCATATATATTATATATGAGATCTCGACAAGTTGTTCTTGGCTACATATCTATCTACATCTGTAAATGCAAGATCGCCGATGATAATTATGCTCAATTTACACTAAATCTAGTTTTCATTCCAGTTTCTAAGATATTTCCCTCCCTCGGCTAGCTATAAATATGTGTTGTTCTTGGATGAAGGAAAAAATGTGTTTTCTTAATTAGGTCTCATGGGAGGTCTTACATGTTAGAGATGTAGTATATGAAGTGTAGCCAAGGATGACTTGCCGGATGGACCATATATAAATATATATTTGAGATCCCGGCAAGTTGTTCCTGGCTACATATCTATCTACATTTGCACATGTGAGATCGTCTATGATGATTATTATGCTCATTTTACAGTAGATCTAATTTTCATTCAAATTTCTAGGGTATGTTATTTAAAGTAAATATATCTCTAATTTATTTATTTGTATATTCTATTTAAGGCATATATACAACTCTTGACTTTCAAACACAAAAATAGAAAAAAAATCATTTCGATTCATGTTTGTCTTGACTACATTTGTATAATAATTATGCTCAATTTACACTAGATCTAGTTTTCATTCCAATTTTTAGGTATTTCATTGAAAGTGAATACCTATCTCTAATTTATTTCTTTGTATCTTTTTTAAAAAGAATATATATATATATATATATATATATATATATATATATATATATATATATATATATATATATATATATATATATATATATATATATATATATATATATATTAACTGTTGACTTTCAAACACAAAAATAGAAAACTTTTCATTTCAATTCATGTTTGTCTATTTAAACAAGGTTTAATTTTGTGTGAGAGGAACATTAGATCTGATGTTTTAATGTTGTTTCAAGCATTATATATATATATATATATATATATATATATATATGCATGGCTCTACGTACAGTAATAAGTACTGCACTCCAGATCTTTTACCGTATATGCCTCATCCACCTGTTGCGAATTAAGGATTACTCAGACAGACACAACGACAAACTAAATATATTATAGTTATGGGCAGGGCTTCCCTAGGCCAATTTTTTCATGTTTTAAATGATGACCGAGAAAGAAGAAGTGCGGAAAATGGAAAACGTGAGCGGTAAAGAAAGAGAGAGAAACAAGTTTTTTTCATTCTCAAATATATATATTTTTAAAATAATTAAAATAAAATAAAAATTAATCTCAATATTATAAATTATATAAACCTTAAAATAAAATAGGTACAATAAAAATCAAAATTTATGTAAAATTAATATATTTTATTTTAATGTCTATGTAATATATATTTTTTAATGATTAAATTTAGTAGATTTAATTTTAATTATATATATATATATATATATATAATTTTTATATTTATACAATTAAATAATTTGTAAAATCAAGAAAAAAAATGTGTTGGTAAAAAATAAGGTGGGTATAGTTTGAGAATGAAAATATAAGTTATTTAAGAAAATAAATTGAAAAGTGAGTAGAACAAAATGGATCAAAGTTGGAGCCTCCAAAAGGTAAGTATGTTCTTGAAATGATTCTCCGGTTTTTCTTGTTCTATCTGTTCCACTCACAGGAGGGGTAAAATGGTAAAATATATATATTTTAAATGTGACCATTTTGCCTCTTATTGTGAAGGTACCGGACGAAACCCTATAATAGGGATCCCTTCTGGTATATTCTAACCCATGGGCTTTCTGGATGAGGTCGTCCTTGGAACGGCTCTGATTGTTGTATCAATTAGGAAGAGAGACCACAACAAAAACCAAAACATGCTAACTATATATTTTCATTATAAACAACCTCTAAAATTGTATGTACGTACTTACCCATCGAAATGGACATGAGCCAGTTCATCATGTGATGTGGCACACATTCATGCTCGTTTGTTGACACTCTCAACACTAGGTAATACGAACAGGGCCGACCCAAAGGTAATGTATGCTATCGCTATGCAACCGCATAAGGTCACCTACCCAAATTTTAATAAAATACATACTCTTATATATATAATCATATTTATTCATATTTCTCTATTTGGCACTATATTTAATTTTATTATGTTTTCTCACTTGTTCTTATTACATTATACGGCCACCCTATTCTATATCTATCTTATAAAAAGGTTTAGTACAAATGTGCAATTGTTTTAATTTTGAGGGTTACAATTTATTTTTTCTTTTTGCATTTGGGCATGGAGGAAAAACCAGTCCAAAACATCAATTGAGCTGCATTGGACTCAACAAAGACAAACAAGGGTGCAAAACTAAGTCAGATAAGGGAGATCAGAGTAAAACGAGATTATTGACTGATCTCATAATTAATGATCACAAAGAGAAACTCATGGCCAAGAAACTGACGTTGAAGTAGTGGAGAGAAGATGAGCGGCATAAGCCACAAGATCGACTAGCTAGGACATATATAAGCCCCCATAAAAAACCTATTATACATGTCTTAGCCGTGGTACTTCGGGTGCCAGAGGTCTCGAGATAGATTCTCGGAATGACTACAAGCTTATTTAATTTTTTTATAACTTTCTTCCCGCAAAAAAAAATATTGGGATCAAACTAAGGCAATGAAATTATCTACTGGTGCCGAAAATTGTTATGAATCCATAATAAAAATAAGAACATTCAGATGACATTTATGGATAACAACAGTACCCTACCCGTCGGGAGTGAAATACCCGTCGCTAAACCCGATTTTTATTTTATTATCCGACTCCGAGTATCTCTATTACTATCATTATTATCGATTCGTCGGGTACCCATTATCCGATTAAAATACTAATAAGATTGTAGAGGTTAAGGAAGAAAATATAATTTTAATAAATAATTTTAAAATTAGTAATATCAAAATGTTAAAAAAAAGTAAATAAAAACATTATTTATATATGTTGTATATCTTAAAAAAAAGATAATAATTTTGTTGTTACTCAATGGAACAAAAGTTATAATGAATGTTGAAGAGAAAAATGGTTAAAAATTAACTATGAAGATTGGTGAAAAAAAAAATAATATTTTATAGTTATTAAAAAAAAGTTAAAGAAAAAGAAAAGTAACTTTTTGGAAATATAACAAAATAAAGTTGGAACGGATGTTTTAGATAAAAGAGAATAAATGTTGTATTTATGATGATATTTGTAATAATGAATTATTTGAAACGTCGTATTAAACATTAATAAAAAAAATTATATTAATATAGTTGGGTATTTTGCATTCCCATCCCGACCAATATACCCTTATGTGGGTAACTTCTCCCCTTTTTAATGTCCGTCGACCCCAAGCACTAAACCATTACTCACTTTTTCTCTTCTTAATGTCCAATCCCAAACCCAATTTAAATATCCGAACACGATTAATTATCCAATATCTACATGTATTATTGTCATCCCATGTAACCGTTTTTTAAAAAATTTCCAAAGTCACAAAATGATGATACAACTTAGAAGTTTGTATCAGATTTAAGCAATTACATTAGAGTGGGGGAAACAAAATTGTAAAATCAATATTGAACATAGAGAAACTAATATATATATATATATATATATATATATGATGAAAAACAAAACTTAGAAGTGAATGCGCTAACAACTACAATGTTTGAGAAAATATGTCTCCAAAAAACATGTACATCTTGTTTTGATGAGTTAACTGATAGTTTAGAAGATAGTTTAGAACAAACAAGTTTTTCCTTTTATATTGAGTGTTTAACTAATGACAATTTAGGTATATCTTGTAATGAATTGATTTTGTTTTATTTTATTTTTAAAGAAAATACAATTTTTATTTAATAAGTTTGACACATTTTATGATTTCAAAAAAGTACATACATTTAACATTGACGATTTTTATGGTCATAAATTAATAATCATTTTCAAATAATGTCAATGTAATTAGTTTTATAAGTTTGGATCTCTTTCCAATTGCGAGGAGAGACAAACAAACAGGTTTTCCTAATGTTATTTGTGTTGAGTTTGTGATTGTTATTAAGAAAATAAAATAAAGGTTTTAGTTTAATGAAAAAGTTAGCATAATCACACTACTTAAATAAACAAGTTTCCAAGGTGTATAATTGTGCGCATGGAATTAGACCTAATTAATTAACTTGTTCAACTTATCTATTTTCTAGATCAAAACACATATGAAATTGGTGGCTTTTTTATTTGTATTTTTTACTAGCTAGTATTAATATTTATGATATTTGTTCATGGACTCATATATATATATATATATATATATATATATATATATATATATATATATATATTTCTTTTTGTTATTCTTTGATTTCTGATAAAAAAAATATCAGTGTGTATGTGGGCTACCCAAACCCTAATACCGCAAGAATTTCATGCCTAATAAGAAGAATTCTGGAAATAAACATTAGCCATAATAAAATAAGTTTGAATGTTAAAAGATTAAAATTATAAAAAAAATTAAAAAGAAGAAATACTCATGTCGTTCGTAAATTATATTATTTAAAAAAAAAAAATTACTAAAAAAATCTACATGGATTTCTTTTTATCTATCATTACTATTCTCATTACTATTCGTAATGATAAATATAGAACTTTTTAGTGAAAAAAAATGGAAAAGTATATTTTCAATAATCAAAGTAATGAAACAAGATTTGAGAAATCAAATCAAATTCAATTTATTTTCAGTAGAAAAAAGTCGGTTCAGAATATTCTTAATAAGAATTCACATAATTTTGATGATTTAGCCTCCTTGTCGCAAGCATATGTCTTTTACAAATTATCACAAACCCCAACTCTTAACTTGTACTTCTATAAGATAAGACCTATTCTTGAATATCATGGAACTTTTTCGTTTCTTAAAACTTCAGTAAAGAATTATTTTGAACCATAAAAACTATTTTATTCTGAATTAAAACAAAAGAAACTTATAAATTCTGAAATAAATCAATGGCGAAGCTGGTTACGAAGTCATTATCAATACAATTTTTCTCCGATTACTTGGTCTAGATTAATAGCACAAAGCTGCCGAAATAGAATTAATAAACGTGATCCAATTGAACAACAAAATTTAAACAAACAGGATTTTTATGAAAAAAATCATTTAATTTATTACAAAAAAAATTTATTACAAATTTTATTCATTACCAAATAAAAAAGGAAATTTTCAAAAATATAAAAGATATAATCTTTTATGCTATAGATTTATTAATTATGAAAAAAAAGGAGTCTATTTATGGCTTAACATTTCAAAAAACAAAGAGTTCTAATAATTAGAACACACATAAAAACAATATTTTTGAAATATTTGAATTAGGGGATAGCCCTATTAAAAAAATTTTAATAAAAAATGATATTAGGAATATGGGAAAAAAATCCGGATAGAAAATATTTTGATTGTAAAATTTACAATTTTTGTCTTAGAAAGACAATCAATATTTTAACTTGGATAAAGATTGATATCAAAAGTAATCAAAATACTCAAATCGGCCTAAAAATAATCAAATAATTAAAAATTTTGATAAAAAACTGTTTTTTTCTTATGATTGATCCAAAAATAAATTCACCAAATAAAAAATAAATTTATGATTGGATGGGAATGAATAAAAAAATACTAAGAGATTCCATATTGGATTTCAAACTTTGGTTTTTCCTAGAATTTTTACTACTTTATAATACATATAAAATGAAACCATGGGGTATACCAAGAAAATTGTTGTTTTTCAATTTAAATGTAAATGAAAGATATAATAAAAATAAAAACACTAATAGAAAGCAAAAAAGGCTATATTGTCGAATAAAAAAATTGATTTTGAATTAACAAATAAAAAAAAGAAAGAAAAAAAAATCTGCAGAGATCTTAGATCAAATTAAAACAATAAAGGAAACCTTAAAGATATTGAAGAAAATAATTTGGAATCCAATATAAAAGAATATAAGAATAAAAAAAAATACAAAAGCAATACAGAAGAAGAAATAAATTTGTTCCTGAAAAGGTATTTACTTTTTCAATTAAGGTGAAATTTTAGTTTGAACCAAAGAACGATTGAAAATATCAAGGTATATTGTCTCTTGCTAAGACTAGGAAATCCAAAACAAATAACTTTATCCCTCTATTCAAAGGAAAGAACTGAATCTTGATACAATGCTGATTGAAAAGAATTTAACTCTTATAAAATTAATAAAAAAAAGAGCTATTTATTATTGAACCCCATCGACTGACCATTAAAAAATAATGGTCAAGTTATTATGTATCAAACCATAGCTATTTTATTCGTTAAAAAAAAGGAGGTATCAAGGATACCGAGAACAAAAATATGTTAATAAGGGAAATTTTAAGAAATCTCTTTTTATTTTAAAACATTATAAAAGGATAACTACAAATAAAGACAAAATAATTATTATTTGCCTGTTCTGAAAATATTTTATCGTATAGACGCTTAAGAGAGTTGAGAATTCTAATTTGTTTCAATTCAAAGACTAAGAATGTTGTAAATAGAAATCCTATATTTAGCAACGGGAATAGAGTAAAAAACTGGAATAAATTTTTAAATGAAAATAAAGATTTTAATTAAGATTTTAATAGAGATAAAAATCAATTGATGAAATTAAAGTTATTTCTTTGGCCCAATTACCGATTAGAAGATTTAGCTTGTATCAATCGTTATTGGTTTAATATGAATAATGGTAGCCGTTTCAGTATGTTAAGAATACATATGTACCCACAATTGAGAATATATTGATGATAGATTTTGCTATATATCCTGACTTTTCTGGAAAATAAAAGAAAACAAATGCACATGACTTGTCCTACATCTCTTTCTAATATAGAATAGTAATTCAATTCAAGTGAAGTATGGATTCTATCTAGAAAGAAACAAATAAAAAAATTTCCTTTTCCACTTTTCTCTTTTGAAAATGCAAAATTAGCTATTCTTTTCTTTTTGATCCATATACAAATCCTTTTGCTATTATGCAAGTTTACTAGAGCGCCTAAATATTGGCTTAGTCTAAAGGAGAAATTAGTCTAATGGGAAATTTGATGAAATGGCCCTACTAAAGGTCTAAATACAAAAATGGACCCCGCTTGATATAGTTTGCAAAAATCGTCATTTTGTCATGTGAAAAGTCCGTGTTGTCCCTCGCGCAACCAAATTACCGCTCGAAGACGATAAATTATTTATGCATTTTCATCTAAAACGCATGAGTTCATAAACGCGTTTTAGATGAAACGCGTGAGTGTCATTTCTCATAAATGGAAAGTCAAGAAATGTCACTCACGTGTTTCATCTAAAACGCGTTTATGAACTCACGCATTTTAGATGAAAATGTGTGAATGACATTTCTCGTCTTTCATCATATATATAATTTGTTTTGCCCTAATTAAAAAAAAAACATTCACGAATATCGACTCTCTCACTTTCCACTCTGACTTCCAACTTCGTCTTTACAACTCTCCACTTTCCATTCCAACCTCGTTCAACATTATCGTTTGTCATCCATCCGTATCTTCGATCATATATTCAGGTGAGTTTAGGGTTTAGGGTTTAGGGTTTAGGTTTAATTTGTAATGTTCTCTTCGATCATATATTTTTTTATTTATATTGATGGATATTTATGTATCCATAGTTTTTAGGGTTCGTGTATTTTTTATTCGTTTATGTGTGTATATGATGTTGTTGTTCATCCCATGTTCTTCACTCACGAGTATTATATTAGTGTTCTTATTCTGCATGCATGTATTTCTCGTTTATTCTTTCACGAGCATTGTACCTATATGTTGCTTTCACGAGCATTGTACTTTGACGGACGATTTGCTAATGAGATTTGCAAATGAAATCATGAATGTGACAAAGATTATAACAAATGCCTGATTAAAGTGAAACAAAGAATGCAAACATATAAAATTTTCGTGTATTATTTGATGTTGCTTACTTGAGTTGTTATGTTATAGTTTAGGTAATTATAATTTTTTGGAGTTGCTTACTCCAATGTTGTTCCTTGTTTTGTTGATGGAGTCCACCACCATTCCCGAGTTTGCTGGGAGGGTCTCATGAACAACCAATATGTCAAACATTGCCACCAAGTTTGCTGCAATGAATCTAATGGAAAGGGTAGAGCAAACTCAATTCCAATTATTATTCAAAGGATCCACGTTACTACGGTTCTCAGGAACAATAATACACCAAATGCTCCTCAGGAAGAGCATCTGAAATTCTATGGAGATAAAGTTCCTCGTGAATGGAGAGGAGTTGTGCTTTAGGATGAAGGAGTTTGCATTAGTCACAGGCCTCAATTTTGGAAGATTCCCTACAGTGGAAACCATTTTCAATCAAGTTGAATAATGTCCACATTTGGTTGTTAAATATTTTAAAAGTAATCAACTTGTTAGAACAACAGACCTTCATTCAAATTTCGTGTCTTACTTTGATAAGGAAGATGCATGGAAATTGGGGCTGGTATACCTGGTTTTCTAATATATCTTCACCCTTGACCCAAAGAGGATAATAAATATCAAACTCCTCAGCATGGTCGAGGACATCGACACTTTCCTTAAATTTCCATGGGGAAAGTTGTCCTTTAGAGCAACCATAAATGGTTTGAACAAGGACCTTGGTCGCTACCGGTTGCTATATCTAGATAAGAAGAAATCCATGGGGAAGAAGAACAAAGACAAGAATGTCAATATTTCTTATACCGTATATTGGTTCACACTAGCCTTACAAGTGTGGACCTATGAGTTATTCAAACGTTTGTCCCCAAACTTGCAAGGAATACGATGCTTCAAGCGCAAGAGCCTGTCTGCCCAAGGATAATACAGTACAAATCTAGCAGGAATAGCACTACCTTTGATCTTCACACTACCCTGCAAGGCAAGATTGTCAAGAAGATGGAATTGTCTAAAGACAATAAGATCTTATATGCTGGGGTGGACTTTGAAGATATGGGAGGTAATGCTTATGATATTTATTTAACTTGATTGCAAAGAGAGGAAATTTGGGGATATTAAAGATGTAGTTCCTCCTAAACTAGACATGAGGAAGAAAAGACAAATTACTCCTTCAATCCTTCCATGAGTAGAAGAACCCGCAACCCTACCCCCAGCACTAGCAGCTCTTATTCTATCGAGAGCGCCACGAGTAAAAAAGATGATGATTTCTCTAAAATGACTCCAATAGCAACAACTCCCCAGGATAGATGTAGATTGGATCAACTTACGAAGGAGCTAAATAAACTAAAAACTGAAATGAGAACTGAAATAAATCTCAAAAAAAGATGTTAAACCATCTATAAGAACAATTTGGCATATTATCAGCCACACTAGGGAGGAACAAAGAAGAAGAAGATTTAATGAGTAATATGTGGATGTGGATGTGCTTGTGGAGAAAAAGAATGTGAATGAGGAAAACAAGGATGAGGAAAATTTGGAGGATAATGAGGATGATTTGAAGGATAATGATGAAGATTTTGAGAAGATGAATGTGTTGATTGAGGATTTCGTGAATGCTGATAATATTGAGGTATGTCTAATTCAAGCATTTGGTGTAATTCGAGCATTTAGTGTAATTCGAGCATTTGGTGTAATTCAAATATTTTGTTTTTTTAGGATGGGCTTGTGGAGGAGAAAGACAATTATGTGCTTGTGGAGGAGACGAAGATTGAGGATGTGGTGGAGGATGATGTGCTGAAGATTCAAAATATTGAGGTATGTCTAATTCAAGCAATTGTTGTAATTCGAATATTTTGTGTAATTCAAGTATTTTTTTAGGATGGGCATTTGGAGGAGAAAGACAATGTTGTGCTTGAGGAGGAGACTACGATTGAGGATATTGAGCTATGTCAAATTCGAGTATTTGGTATAATTCGAGTATTTGTTTTTTTTAGGATGGACATTTGGAGGAGAAAGATAATAATGTTCTTGTAGAGGAGACTAAGATTGTGGATATTGAGGTATGTCAAATTTGAGTATTTTGTGTAATTCAAGTATTTGTTTTTTTTAGGATGGACATTTGGAGGAGAAAGATAATGATGTTCTTGTGGAGGAGACTAAGAATGAGGATGTGGTAGAGAATGGTGTACTGAAGATTGAAAATATTGAGGTATGTCTAATTCGAGTATTTGTTATAATTCGAGTATTTGGTGTAATTCAAGTATTTGGTGTAATTCGAGTATTTGGTGTAATTCGAGTATTTATTTTTTTAGGAAGGATATTTGGAGGAGAAAAACAATATTGTGTTTGTGGAGGAGACTAAGATTGAGGATATTGAGGTATGTTAAATTTGAGTATTTGGTGTAATTCGAGTATTTAGTGTAATTTGAGTATTTTTTAGGATGGGAATTTGGAGGAGACACAATGTTATTCTTGCGGAGGAGACTAAGAATGAGGATGTGGTAGTGGATGGTGTATTGAAGATTTAAAATATTGAGGTATGTCTAATTCGAGTATTTGGTGTATTTCGAGTATTTGTTTTGTTAGGATGAGCATTTGGAGGAGAAAGACAATCTGTGCTTGTGAAGGATACTAAGATTGAGGATATTGAGGTATGTCAAATTTAAGTATTTGGTGTAATTCAAGTATTTGGTGTAATTCGTGTATTTTTTATTTTAGGATGGGCTAGTGAAGGAGATTAATATTGAGGATGTGGTGGAGGAGAAATGCAATGATGTGCTTGTGGAGGATACAAAGAATGAGGATATTGAGGTATGGTTTATTTCGAGTATATGGTCTATTTTGAGCATATGGTCCATTTCGAGCATATGGTCTAATCTCACTAATTTTGTCTAATTCAAGGATGTGAATGAGAAGGTGGAGGATGTGGACAAGAATAAAAAGGTGGTGTAGAATAAGGTAGTGCAAAAGAAGGTGTAGAATAAGAAGGTGGTCTAGAAGAAGAAAGTGGTGTAGAAGAAGGTGGACGATTATGTATTTGTGGAAAAGATTGAGAAGAAGGAAGCCAATGTGCAGAATAAGAAGGTGGGCCAGAAGAGGAACGTGGTATAGAATAAGGTGTATGATGATGTGTTTGTGGAAAAGATTGAGAAGAAGGTGGATGTGGTGGTGCAGAAGAAGGACAAGCAGAAGGTGGAGGAGAATGTGGTGGAATTGGACGATGCATCCCACGTACAATTTAAGAGAAAGAGGTTGAGGTCTAAAGCACTACTTAGTCCCTACATCGTCCATGGTCCAAAAACAATGAGGGTGAAAGATCCATCATTGTCGATCCTATGACGAAATTTGATTTGAAACTGATGATAGAGTTGATGAAAGAGATGGGAAAAAAAGTAAATTCAAAAAGCTAGAGCTCTATACTGGCAGTGTAGGCTATAAATTCTTTGATACAATTCTAAGGACAACTAGGTGACTAACTGATGTGGAGATCAATGTCGGATGTGCTCTTCTAAGAAAAAGAGCAATCACCTACCCTAAGACGTTAACGAAGAATTTCACCATGATAGATTGTCATTTCGCCCCTTTGTTTAAATCACACTATAAGAAATTTGTTGCTGGTTCTACTGATGCTGATAAATCAGAAGGCCATTCTTTTGATGAATCCTTTTATGAGTACTATTGGGGTAAGGAAGATACACAAATGCTCACGTGGAGCATTGTTGATGACATTTACTTCCCCCTCAACCTCGACCTCAAGCATTGGGTACTGTGTGTTCTGCGATTGAAAGAATGGAGAATTGATGTTTATGATTACGATCAGTCAATTTTCAATTACAACAATTTTGCAAAATTCATGATACCCATGTGTCAAATGTTGCTACCCTTTCTTCATAAAACAATGTTTGATGTTCAAATGTCCAGTTATCCTAACATGACATTAGAGACTTTAAGATTTCGTAGAATCCCATATCCATAAGTACCAAAACCATCAACAAGTGGAGACTATGGCGTTTTTGTATTATTGTATATAGAGTACTTGACTGCTAAACTTGGTATAGAAAATTGCATATCAGATGAGATGAAATTTTATAGAGAAAAGTGATAGTCAGGTTGTTCCACCAAATTTTAGAGCCATGAAGTTGTAATATGTTGAAACAATTCACATTATTGTTGTAACATGTTGTATAATACTGAATATTATTTATCATCATTAGTCATTAGTTATGTAATACTGTTATTTATTTCAGATTGTTGAACAAACAGTGACTCACCCATATTACAATATGCGTGAGTCATGTTGTAATATGCATGAGTCATAACTCGCGCATATTACAATATGACTCACGCATGTTGTAATATGACTCACACATATTGTAATATGCGTGAGTATTATACACCATACTATAACTTTGGTTTACTTGTCCCTCTTCGATTTTGGTGACATGTTTGCTTACTTTATTATATTGTCACATTCATATTTCAAACTTAATATATTATTATTATTATTTTATTAGAGTTTAATCTCGAAATGATTAGCAAGAGTCATAATATATATGAATCACGCATATTGAGTTAGGATACGACTTAACTCAAACACGCTGAAATAAGAGCACTGTTAACGCATATGACAACCAAACTAAGAGTAGTGTAAACCCTAAATTTAGAACATTATGTTTCACCTTGTACAACATGTTGTAATAAATAACATTATGAGCCAATACAAAATTATTCATATAATACAACATTGAAGTAAACTTAGAACATTATTCATACAATAGTAAACTTAGAATAGCTGTTGAGATGATGGTTGATGTTTCTACTGAGATGATGGTTGATGTTGCTGCTGAGATGAAAGTTGATGCTGCTGTTGAGATGCTACTCTTGTAGTAGTTGGTGTAGGTATCACTGATTCGCATGCTTCACTGTTATGACCCTAACCACCACATGAGCTGCATCGTCTTTGGACCTTATGAGTCTCACCATGGGATGACCTAGGATTTGTTGTCGGTCGCCCTTTCTTCACCTTAACAGATGGTTTTAGGCAGACGCATTGTTTGATAATTTCCGGAATATCCCATTCTTTTTCATCACCAACAGGATAACATGTCTTTGAATATGCGTTCAACCACATTTCAGTTGAGTAATACCTGAAAAAGTTAACAATTAAACATGTGAGAAATTGGTTAGATAACGATTAAAAATGCAATTGTTACCTTGAGCAGAAATCATAGGGATCCAATTTTCGTGTACGGGCAGCAGTTATGGCATGAGTACAAGGAAGACTAGATACATCAAATACCCTGCAACTACAATTCATTTTGTGTAAGTTAACTTTAAAATGAAAATTCACCATCATGCACATTAAACTAGAATTAGTTAAGTGAATTGACGTTATACAGTCTGGCTTTCTCAGCTTGCTCGCGTAAGAACTTTTTATAATATTGAGATAAACGTTCTTTGTGATTATCCGTTTTTTCTCTTATATTATGACACCATTCCTGTATTGTGAATCTTAAATATTTAGCTAAGGTTGATATGGGATACTTTCTAGCTTCCATGCTCTAACTATTAAAGATCTCGGCATAATTGTTTGTCATTTGATTTTATCGTTTACCGGGGAAAAGGCAAGACTCCATATCTCCATCACAATATTTGCAAAATAGATAGCTATATGAGGGTCATTAATCCTGATCTTGTCAAAAAACTAATTAAACATTGGGACGGTGTATGCATGAGAAGCCAATTCAAATTCTATGTGACAGTGATCATTTTCAAATTTGGCCATTATATTCATCTTGATGTGGTATGTACATGCACCGTGATATGCTTCTGGAAAAATTGAGCACAATGCATTGGCAATACTTGAGTGTCTATCGGATACAAAGACGAGGTCTTGGACTGATCCAATTGTCACTCTTAGTTGTTGCATGAAGTACGTCCAAGAGTTATTATTCTCTAAACCAACGACGCCAAAAGCAACAAGATATAGTTGTTCATTTGCATCCAATGCTATAACCATCAATAGTTGACCTCCAACCTTATGTTTAAGAAAACTGCCATCGACGCACAATACAAGACGGCAACTAGTTCTGAAACCCCTAATTGAGAGGCCTAAGGACATGAACATATACCTGAAATGACCGTGCTCATCCGTCTGGATGTCTGTTATGGTACCCGGATTATTCATCTCCAACATTAGAGATGTGATGGCAATTTACCATAGGAATCCTCTACAGTTCCTCGCACCGCCATTAGAGCCTATTCCCTGGACCTCCAAGCCTTATTATAACTCATCTTTATTCCATAACTTCTATGCATGTCTTCCATTATTTTCTTAGACATGTGGTCATGGTGATGGTCCATGTACTTGCTCTTTATGCATTCCCAAATAACCCATGATGATGCTTGCTTTTCATTCACTCGCCTTGGCACAATTGAACATGTATGATCTTTTACAAATTTTCGAATCTCAAACATTTCTAAAGATTTTCTTTTCACAGCACGCAATCTCCACTTGTAATTCTGATCCAAACATTTCATCACCCAAATATCTTTTTTTTTACTTCGCCACTTTAAATTCAAAATGATTATCCATCGCATATTTATGTAACATCAGTTGAAGTTCTCTTTATTCTCAAACAACAAACTGACTTCAATTTCCAAAGTTAATGCCTCAGGTATCAGATTTTCAATGTCAGGTATGTTACTAACAACTCAATCCTGCAGCTTGGTTGGAACCCAATCCTAGGAACCCAAGCACTGCTTGGATTGGTACTAGGAACCCAAACACTGCTTGGATTGGTACTAGCAACCCAAGCATCACTACTAGGTTGGGTAATAGGAACCCAATCATCATCCCCTCATTAAGACACAAACATGGTTCATCTTCAATATCATTTCAGTTTCAAAGCCAACCTCCCGCTGCTTCGGGAATACGTTAGGATTAATTTCTGAAACCACTACACTTGAGTTGGGTTTGTTGGATTTATAGGTAGTTACTTCTCTACTAAGGATACACACAATGGAGTGCGGTTGTGGACTGAAACTGCTTCATGTAAAAAGAACTCAACGTCCACATCTTTTTTGATATTAGTTATATAAGAAAATTTGACATTCATGCCCGGAGTATTATACTTAGCTTGAAGCAATAAATTATATCTAGATTTGTCAACATCAGTAGCAGAATAGATTAGATCAACTAATTGGGCATAAGTAGAATTTTGGGGAACAATCAAACTGATGTTTGACTTTGCACAAAAATGAGTAATTTCATCCGTTTATGAGGAAATGCCACTCACGTGTTTCATTTAAAACGCATTTATGAACTCACGTGTTTTAGATGAAAACGCGTGAAAAGCATTTATCGTTTCAAACGGTAATTTGATCGCGCGAGGGACAATACAGACTTTTCGTAAAACAAAAGGACCCTTCTTGCAAACTATATCAAGCGGGGACCATTTTTGTATTTAGGCCCTTTAGTAGGGCCATTTCATCAAATTTCCCGTCTAAAGTACCAATTCTATACTAAAACAATTAGCCAATTTTTAAATAATCCTATCCTCCATAAGGACCATAACATTAACAATTAGCCCCTTTTCCAAATATCTTTGAGCCTAAATTTGTATATGTGGATGATCAGGTCTGCATTATTTTTATTTTAAAGGATCAGGGTTAAGACTCAAATTGATCAATACAATAAGGGAATGAGTTTATGCTATTGTTCTTTCACTATCAAAAAAAACTTTTTAAACAAAAGAATATTCTATTCTTCAAACATTAAGACATTAATTTCTCGTTAGTTTATATTTTCTAAACGATAAATCAAGTTTTGGTCTAATTAGATGAATATTTGTTTGAAAAAATAATTTAATTAGACATAAATTTAAAACTCAAAAAATGAATTGTAGTTAAAAATAACACAATATATATGTACATATTGAAAAGTTGTGAGTTAAGTACATAGTCACAACCTCCATTTTAATTAATATGTTTGAATTGAGAATCTTTAAAATTAAGTAGAAATAACACTATATAGATTTATAATTAACCATTAAAGTAATTGTCTAATTAAATGGATAATCTCATTTTCATCCCCTTTACTTTTATTTTAAGAGATGCCACCAACTATATTATAGCCCTATAGGCTTTAAAGATATCAATTTTACATCACATTCATTTTAATTCTTTTATCTTTTAATATATAATTAAAAAAATAAGGAACAAATTCAGGATAATTTAAGTGATAATAGTAATTTTATAATAGATCAAAAGTCAAAAAAAATACCTTATATTGAGATGAGTTTAATTGCTAATGCTAACCTCTTACATTAAAATAATAATAATAAAAAAAATATAAGTCTAATTTGTACCATAATAATGCTCCCATCAATTCAATATTGGAATACATTTGAAAAAAAAAATGTTAGGTAAATACTTTATAATCTACAAAATATGTTTAAATTCCCAATGCTGGTTCAATAATCAATAAAATAAATAATTTTTATTTCAGTAAAATAAATTAAATCCAAAGATCTTGCAACACAACTATTCACTTGAATGTTACAATAATGTTAATAGATTGATTAGTTGTTTTTATTATTAAAGGTTTTTCTCAGATTTTTTTATTAAAGGTTTTCTCAGATCTTTTTTATTAAAGTTTTTTTCTCAAGATCTGATTAATAATTAGTTATCCAAATATTAAATATTTTGACTAATTTATTTATTAACACCCTTATAAAATAGGAAGAAAAAGTCAAAATTGTCAATAAACAAAATTTTAGAATGAAGAGGATTTATCTATGATCATATTTATAAAAGAAAATGTAATCATTAATTAAATTATCAAATTATATTTACTTTACTATATATAACATAAAATAATTTGATAATTTAATCTATTTATTCATAAAAAAACAATTCTCTAAACAAAAATATTCGAATCAAAAAAAGATTTCATTTATTTGTTGTTCTATATAAATAAACAATATAGATAAAATTTAAAATAAAGTACGTATAACATTTTTACCATGTAAAAAATGATTAAATTTGATGTTAATGTATTTTAAATGTGATATGTCCGATAATTAGGGAATTAGGGATTAGAATTCAATCATTATTATAATAATAATAATTATAATCATTATTATTATTAATATTATTATTATTATAATAATAAGAGTGACAGGAAAGACAATTTAAAAAGGAAAAGACATGTCATCATATTATTAACTACACTAACTCTCTGAAAAGAAAATGATAAAGTGTAATCTTGAAAAATGTTAAAGTATAAGAAAAAAAAAAGAGAATTTCTTTTTAATTTTTTTAACAAGATTGCAGCCGGTAATTCCATTTCAAATTCAATCTCAAAATCATTTATTTTATTATTATCTGGGCAAATTATTTGAGCAGTTCTTTAATTATTTTAATCGCTCAATTTTAACTGTTAAATTAAATTTTGAAACAAATTTTCCTTAAACTTTTAGAAAGGTCACAAATGACCCTTTCATTAATTTTTTATTTTAAACTTAAAATATTAATTTTATTATATATTATCTTTAATTATTTTATATATATATATATATAATTATTAAATCTCTTATATATAATATTATATAAATATTATTATTAGTTTTTATATTTATATTATTATTAAATTTTTATATAATATATATATAATTTATTTTATCTAATATCTATATCTATATAAAATAATATTTAAAATAATTTATATAATATATATATATAATTTATATATATTATCTTTAATAATTAATTTATATATAATATATAATTTTAAAAATAATTTAAGAGTTATTAATAATTAATTAGTTTGAAGGTTACATTACTTTCAACCTTAAATTATTATTTTTAAATATATATAAATATAATTAATGATTAAAGATAATATTATTTTTAAACTTTGTTATATATATATATATATATATAAGATTTAAAAATTATATAAATATAAAAATTAATGATTATATATATATATATATATATAAGCGATTTAATAATTATAAATATAAAAAATTTAAAGATAATATATAAAAATATATATATATTTTAATTTTAAGCCGTTATGTTTAACCAAAAATTTGACAAAATGGCAATCGGTGATCTTTCTAAAAGTTGAAGAGCCGATTTGTTTCAAAAATTAATTTGAGGTATAAAATTGAGCAATCGAAGTAGTTAGAGGGTCGCCCAGTTAATTTGCTCAAAAGTAAAATATAATAAAAAAATTATATGATTAGACTCGAAAAAACTCGACAAGCCATCAAGCAAGTCTTACTTAAGCTCGAATTCAGCTCAAATTTTAAACGAGCTAACTCGAGCTCGACTCGAGTTCAATTTTTACCAAACTTGAATCGAACTTTGACCGACCCACTCACGAGTAGCTCGGCTCATTTACACCCTCTATATCAAAATGATGTTACAGTCATTTGTCATTGGAAATTCATTCCAACATGTTTATAAAAAATGTTTCCCAACTAATTGAATAAAAAACCAGATAAAACTAAAAAAACACAAGATTTTAAAAAATCCAGTTTTTAAGCTTAATTTTCCGAAATTCTTAATTCAGACTGATTTCATTTGATATTTTTAGCAGAAAGTTCAAACATTATATAAGGAATGATTCTAAACAAAGAAATTACATGCACAAGCCTTAAAATAGATCAAACTTGAAAATTTTGAAAAGAAATCAAACTTTTAATTACAAATCGAATTACAGAGGTTATGGATTCTTAAAAACGGTTGGAAAACACTCCTTAAATGTATTGGAATCTATCTAGAAACCTGGATCGGAATTGTGGTGACCGAAAAAGATATTTACAAAAATCAGTTCTTGGTCGGATTTCAAATCCTTGATTCCTTCTGTAATATGATGTAATTGTTTGATGATTTGGTAAAAAAAACCCTAAAGAACTATTTATACTAGCCTAAAGTCGGTCGAGGATGAGTAATTCAAGTTGAAATCGAAGACTTCATTCTTATCCCTAATTCTATCTTTAGTCGTGGCAGCTTAACTAGGAGATATGATAAGGCTTATTCTCTTAGGGGTATTGTTGAACGCTGGATAAAATTCTAGGCTGATCTGATAGTTGAGAATCCTGGTGCAACCTATTAAACATAATTCCTAGTGCACTAGTTTATTAGATTTATGTTTTATAAAAAAAAAAATTATTTAAAATCGCTTTTTCATCCATTTTTTACGGTTTTTTATCAAAATTTTCAAAAAACATATTTCTAGAATTATAATAAAAATTATGTTCATATTTTATTTTATTTTGGTATTTTTGGAAATTTTGGGGTAATTGTTTAATTTTTTTAAGACATAAATTATATCGAATTCATATTTAAATTTCAATTAAATAATTTCAACCTCTCTTTGGGTAAAATAAATATAATATTTTAATCTCAAATTATTTTGATTTTTTTAATACTTTTTATAATTAGAGTTTAATTATCACAACAATTATCTTTAATTTAATTTTAATTTTTCTTTTGAGTTATTTTGAATATAAAAATTCAATGCATTATTTTAATAATATTAAAAATAATAATATTATTTGAAAATTAGGATATGTCAAATTTTCATGCCTACCGTCTTGTTAATTATTAATCCTAACATAATTTAAAAAATATATTAGACATTTATTATTAATTTTAAAATTTTAATATTGATCTCTTTAGTATTTACATTCATACTATAATTATATAATTAAATTTGTAAATGATACATGTAGAAAAAAAAAAGAATAAAAACAAGTTGTCCAATATATTTTAAAAATAGATTCTTGAGAAAGGGCAATGAATTATATATTTTATTTTTCTATTTATAAAGACTAAGTGAAACCATATGTGAGTATAATCGGAGTAATTTTTAAAATATAATAAAAAGTATATTTAAAAAAGAAAAAATTATAAGGCAACTGAATATATATTTTTAAATATAATAATATATAACATAATAAAAACAGTTAAACAAATAATATATATATATATATATATATATATATATATATATATATATATATTTAGTTGTAGAACTAAACTTTAATAAAAAAAAATATATTAAATCTATACAGTCAATAACATATACGGTCTTTTTGGTTTCAACATTGTGCCACAATAAATAAACACAACAAAATTACAATGAAAAGCATTTATTAAAAAAATTGTGATCCAAATTTTTTTCAAAAGAAATCTTAATTTTAGTTACACTTTGAACCCAAACAATTCTAAGTAAAAAATCACCATAAGTTTGCAGCTAAGTCCAAAATACCCTATATATTATTCCTCCTATTTTATTTACTATCTCAAAATCTAAATTATTTGGTTATGTTGTCCTAATTAAATTCTGTGATTTATTAAGTTACAAATTTTAATAAAAATATTAATTAATTTATATAATTAATATAAATATTTAAATAAGATATAATTTAAAAGATTAATATGTAGTCTTAACTAAAAATAAAGAAAAAAAGCTTATTTGTGTGTTAATATTTTTTTAGGTTTTATATTTTAATAAATAAATAAATTTGAATAATAATGTATTTTTTTAAAACTTCGACCACATCAATAAATCATGTACCTATCATATATTTGCGGTTAAGTAATTGTAATTAAATAAACATTAATCATTGATAATTCTGCTTTTTAAAGATACAATTTCAAATTTTAATAGAAAAAATAATTATTAATAAATAAATAACTTTTATTTTGGGAATGGTATCATCCATTTACCAAATTAAAAAATTATCCATTTAAAGAAAGTCAATTTCAGTTGTTCAAAATCGATAAAGCACAAAAACGGAAAAAAAAAATGTCGAACTATTAAATTTCAGAGAATTGAAATTCATTAAAGCTCGGTTATATTCAATAAACTAGTGACAAGAAACATATGTTTTTCTCTTAACTGAGACCAAAACATCTTAATAAGACTTCATAGTACATCTTATATACATCTTTACTAATTGGTTTGATAGACAACGACATTGGTAGATTCTCCATTTTTCTTATTGGAGCTAGACAATGACGACGATCACCAAAAACAACAGCAACTCCCTACCCGATCTCTAACCGGCGCCTCCTCTAGTTAGAAATTTAGGAATAATTTATTTTAACATTGTTTTAAAAATAACAAATATTAATATTGGCATAACCATATTGTAGTTATTACAGTTGCTATTGATTAAGTAAATTACTAGCTTGTTTTTTCCTTCTTAGTCACGGAAATACTGCACTGTGACTAATATACTTAAACAACCAAAAACTACTGCGTTGTGCCTAATATACTTAAACAACCAAAAACTCCTAGTTTTCAGGAAAGCAAAATGTCTTAAGGATGACATGTCTGGTTTCTTGTTATAAAGAGTCTGAATGGTGGCATCATTCTAGAACAGAAGTAGGTAATTGATTGACCAAGAATGTAAAAAAAAAAAAATGGAAAATGGCAAGAAAGATAATAGAAGAATTGACTTGGAAAATCAGTGTTCTTGCCAATTAATTTGAAGTAAATGGTTATATTTTTATTGCACAACTTCATTTTATTTGGGTTGAATGCATATGGGGCTTTTGAAAAAACGGTTGCATTTCTTATAAGACATAACTATTTTTTCAAAATTTTGAAACTGGGTTATAGGAATTCTTTAAAGTGGAAAAAGCTATTTAGACCTAGGCGGTTAAAATCGAGAATTTACATAAAATCGTTTTGCGTATGTAAACTCGTAAAATCTAGATTTTACCCAAAATCGTAAGAATTTACATAAATATATAATTATTTAAAAATAAATTTTAAAATAATATATAATCAAATTCATATCTAAAAGAGTAACATAATTATTCAATACAAAAATTAATATATTCTAATATTTAACGGATTTAAATTTTATAATATAAATATATTATTTATTCATAATTTTCACCTAAAATTTTATTTAAAATATATTAATTATTAAATTATTAAATTATTTATGAGTCATTATTTATATATATAAAATAAAAATAAAATAATTTTATTTATTAATTTTTAAAAAAGTATTCATTTTTATGGATATATATTAAAATAGTAAATAACTAAATAAATTTGAATAATGTATATATTATTATTTATTATTCAAAATTATATTATTAATTTACTAAAACCTAATTTTTATTTTTTTCATTCTATTTGTCTTTCACTCTATTTCCTTCCGAAGCATACCGCCGTATTTTTCTTTTCTCTCTATTTCCTTCCATAGCCGCCGAATTTTTATTTCTCTCTATTTTCTTTAATAGTCATAACTCTTCCATCATTAACAAGCAACACTTACAGGTAGATTCTTCAGATAGATTCTTCACAGATCTCTCTATTCCATTTCATAGATCACTATAAGAAGATGGAAGGAACTAAAGGTAAAATCAACTAATAATATCGATTTTATCACGTTTATCGATTTCAACGAGTTAAATCACGATTTAACTATGATTTTGATTCTAAAAAGTTGTTTGACTCATGACTCGTTTTCCCTTAATCATCTCGCAAACTTATACGAGTTGACTCGCGATTTCAACAACTTTGATTTAGACTTATGAACTTTGGGCGGAAGTGTTTTTCTCACCCCTCCCATATTCCTCGCCCTCTCTCATCAATTAACTCAAAAATTACTTATTTATTTCTACCACTTTTATATAAATTACTCATGACTCGTTTTCCCTTAATCATCTCGCAAACTCATACGAGTTGACTCGCAATTTTAACAACTTTGATTTAGACTTATGAACTTTGGGAAGAGGTGCTTTTCTCACCACTCCTATATTCCTGGCCCTCTCTCATCAATTAACTCAAAAATTACTTATTTATCTCTATAAATTACTAATTATTAATTATTATTTAATAGATAATTTTATTTATAAAAAAATTGAATCATTCAATTATTTTTATAAATGTTTTAATTTATATATATAATTAATATAATTAAATATTAAATATTTATATTTTATTAAATCAAGACACACTTTAATATTTTATATATTTTAAACAATTATGATATAAAAATAATAATATTTTATATTTTTAATTAAATAAATAAAATAAAAAAATATTAAAAATTAATTAATTAATTATGTTTAATGATAAAAAACTTAATAATTAAATAAAATAAATAAGATAAGAAAAGTAAATATATAAAAATGATATATATAAATAAGTAATTTTGGAGGGAGTGGAAAAAGCAATTTGCATTAACTTTATAACTAACTCTGTTAGACGTATAAATTAATAAAAGTTCATTTAACTTATCTTCTATAAAAAAAAAATTGACTCATTTAGTATATATTAATAAAAAATATATTTTTATTAAAATTTTAAAATTTATTAATTAAAATATTTTTTTTACTTTTTTTATTAATTAATTTCTATTTTATTTATTTATTAATTAATTAATTTATCTTCTTTATAATATTAGTATGAACATATTTTTTGTAATATAAACAAAAATAATATTAATTATTTTTTTATTTAATTTTTTTATTCAAGTTTATAATAATAGTAAACAAAATCATTGAATTACTTTTTTTTATATATATATATATATATATATATATATATATATATATATATATATATATATATATATATATATATATATATATATATATATATATATATATATATATATATAATCCCGATTACTACTCTGTTGGATGAATTAATATCTATTTTATCCAAATTCAATGGTCTTTTGTTATTGAAAAGATGAGTCATTATAAAATCTAAATATTAACTTTTTAAAAAATTAAATAATTTTAAAATAATCAATATTGATATAGGAAGACACAAAATAATTAAAAGAAATAAAATTAAAATAATTAAATAACAAATACATAAGAATGACTAATAAAGAAACATAAATAAATGGAGAAAAATTAATTAATTAAAAAAAATAAAGAGAGAAATTGATAATTAATTAATAAAAAGAAAAAAAATAGAGAAAAAAACGAATATTTAATTAATAAATATATAAATTTTAAATAATAAATTTATTTTTTAATAAGATAGACTAAATGAATATTTTTCTATATGTTTAAATGAAGTTTTATTAATTAGTCACACGTATAACTAAATTAGTTGTACAATTGTCGTCATTTTTTCAAAGATTATATCAAACTTTATAGGGAAGTTAGAATCATTTTTGTTCTTTCTGATTTTGAGCACAAAATTTTCAACAAAGTACAATTGAATTACATTATTTGAAGGATGTCCTAGTCTATTGTGTCAAATTCCAGATACATACAAACTCTAGAATATTCAATAGTTCCACTCCATGCATTTTATCATACTCTTTAAATTTCACACAATTAAACACTCTCAAACATAACATATATACCATTTGCATAATCATTTAGTTTTCACCCGCGTTAACACATAACTTACTAACATCATCCTGAAAATGGCTGGATCTGATCATCATCAACATTATTACTAGCTTCTATAAGCGTTTGAGATTCCAGGCTGTTATGTGAATCATAATCTATATTATCTCTGATTTCTTCAAGTTGAGCTTCCCAACACTTGCACACTTTCTGCATCAAGAGGAAGAAACCAAAATTGAAAGCACAGAGAAATGCTAAGAACCAGTAGTAATAGTCAAGTCGACTCTTGTTCAAACTGTCCTGGAACCAACTTATCTTCCCTCCTCTCTTGTTAACCATATCAACCACAAACACACAAAAAGAACTTGCTATAATTCCAACACCAGAAACAGCACTAACAACATGTTCTAAATAGCCCTTCTTCATTGAGGGGACAATAATATCTTCCAAGAGTAGATAACTGTCTCTCTCAGTGTTTCTGTCAAGATATCCTAAAAGAACAAATTGTGGAATCATCCAAAGCATACTCATTGGAACAACCTCATTTGGCTTGTCTATTAGTCCACTTTTAACTACCCTTCCGATAAAACTCCACCATTGCAGCGGTTGAACATATTATGCTTACTACCACTGCCACAGAAAATCTAGCAAATCCAACACCTCTAAGATCTAGGAATTTATCTTCATCTGTTGGGTGGGCCATCCTTACCCTGCCAATTATCAAAAATGAGTTTCAAGAAGTTGAGAGGACGTGACCAGTGGCGGAACTACAAGAGGGCCTGGGGCATGGGTCCGAGCCTCCCCCAACCATAAAAGTTTTAAGATATTTTATATATATATATATATATATATATATATATATATATATATATATATATATATATATATATATATTTACCAAATAAGGCTTTGTCTTGCTGGTTTTGGAGTTGAAATCATAATAGAGGTCAGGTGATCAAATATACATGGTTAGAATATAGCATGTAAAAGATGCATCATTTTATTTTTAGTGTTATCTTTTTAAGCTTTTAAATAGAGAAAACGTAGATGATACCTTTATAGTAGATAGGTACAAAAATTGGAAAAGGGCATTAGAAAAATTCAATCGACATATGGGAACTTCAAATAGTTGTCATAATGAAGCTAGAATTCAATTTGAATCATTTCAAGATCAAAGACATAGCATGAGAAACGTTTTACGTACACATGACCGTGATATAGAAATAAATTATCGCACCCGTTTAACGACAATGTTTGATGTAACACGCTTTCTATTGAGGCAATGATTACCTTTTCGAGGACATGATGAGTCAAGTAGTTCATCAAATAAAGGTAATTTTCTTGAATTGATTGATTGATATAGTCAACATAATGAAGAAATTTTGTCTTCTTTTGTACCGACTCATGGACAAGAATAATTTAGTAATTGTGCTTGTTAGTATTTTTTTGTAATTACCGAGTACATTTTTAATTAAAAAATGCATTTATTTGATCGCCAAAAAATGCTACGTTACTATGTTTTTGCCCCCCCGAGAAAATATTTCTGGGTCCGCCACTGGATGTGACAACTTCCAGAACTTGGGGTTCAACGTTTTCTCTTGTTCTAGGAAGTAAGTGTCGCCTACGGAAGATACAACACCACAAACAATGAAACACAAGCATGTTGGTATCAAATGAATCATCCTTTTCGTTTCCTCTACTTTTGTAACGCTACAAAGTTTCCATTTCTTCCTTTGTTGGTCAGTCAAACTCAGGGGCGGAGCCACACATGGGCTAGAATGGGCTCCAGCCCCACCTAAATTAAAATCTTAAAATAAAACATTTTATATATGTATTTAACATGTGACTCTTAGCCCAGTTGTCACTGTAAAAATGAGATCAGGTGATCAAACCTTGACCTCATCTTTAATTTTATTAAAATAATTATTATTTTATTTTATACTAACAATATTTTCTAATATACAAATATTTATAATAATATATAAATAAGATTTATTTATATAAAAAATTATATATAAAATAATGTAAATCATATAATAATATTATTTATTTTAAAATTATATTTATATAATAATTATACATTATTTTTTATTTATTTCAATATAATTAATAATACAAATTATTTATAAAGGTAAATATAAAAATTAAAATAATAATAGTGTTTTATATTTTTTAATTTTAAACTATTTCAAAAATTTATAAGAAAATATAAATTAATATTAATAAACAAGTTAAAATAGTTACATTGGTTTGATTCAGTATATAAATAAAGAATTTGATGTCCCTACTTAAGAACCTAACAAATCTTCTAGAATTGATATTGATGTAAGTTCTCTTAAACTTGATCAAGCATTACGTATTCCGATATGAAAATATCTTTTTAATCAAAGGGATGAAATTATGATATTTTCATATCGGAATACGTAATGTTGGATCAAGTTTAAGAGAACTTACATCAACATCAATTCTAGGAGATTTGTTAGGTTCTTAAGCAGGGACATCAAATTCTTTTCATATCAGAATACGTAATACTAGATCAAGTTTAAGAGAACATACATCAACATCAATTCTAGGAGATTTGTTAGGTTCTTAAGCAGGGACATCAAATTCTTTATGGACATCAAATTCTTTATTTAAATACTAAATCAAACCAATGTAACTATTTTAACTTGTTTATTAATATTAATTTATATTTTCTTATAAATTTTTGAAATAGTTTAAAATTAAGAAATATAAAACACTATTATTATGAACCTAACAAATCTTTTAGAATTGATGTTGATGTAAGTTCTCTTAAACTTGATCTAGCATTATGTATTCCGATATGAAAAGAATTTGATGTCCCTACTTAAGAACCTAACAAGTCTCCTAGAATTGATGTTGATGTAAGTTCTCTTAAACTTGATCCAGTATTACGTATTCCGATATAAAAATATCTTTTTAATCAAAGGGATGAAATTAGGAGCTTATATCAAGATGGGGTCATATCAACCTATTAAGGATGAGTACCCGCCGACCAAATTTGGAAATCAAAATCGACGATTCCAAAGTCATTGGTTTAAGAAATTTACTTGGTTAGAATACTCTCCTTTGAAAGATGCTGCTTTTTGTTTCCCATGTTTCTTATTTGAACATAAGCAACCCTAAAAACTTACATTTACAATAAATTGATTCAGATATTGAAAACGAGTTAATGATGAGGATATATGCTCTTTTGTTATGCATATATGATGTAATATTTCACCACATAATAGGGCAGTTGAATATTTTGATAATCTAATGAATATCCTTGTCATATTGACAAAGTACTGAATACATAGTCTTCAGATGAAAAACAAAAAAACATATTACGGCTTACAGCAACTATTGAAAGCACTCGGTGGCTCACTTTGCAAGCGTGTGCATTAAGAGGGCATGACGAGTCTCCATCTTCTAATAATCGTGGAAATTTTATTGAAAAAAAGCGGAACATAGAAAGTTACATCTGAGATGCAAGTTGAAGTCAGCCCCAGATAATTTTTCATCATGGCTCCGTCCCTGATCAAACTAGTTGTAGGAAGAATAATTGCAGGCTTGTCAAAATAACTAATACATGTTATGCATCTTATTACATAAAACTAAAGAAAATGACATACTATTTATTACACATCTTCACCCAATCTTTTTTATGCTAATAGTTCCAATCAAATAAAATCTCCCATCACATATATTTTTTTCATCATTATGATTCAATCTAATTCACATAGGGTGAATATTATACATTTTCAACATAATTCATGAAATTAATTAATTGCTGTACTTTTGTGACAAATTTGTTGGGTAAAATATTATTAAGTCACGATAGACCACCTTATACTCAATTAATGATTGATTGTTAAATTATTACACATCATTAATTATAACACATTTTCACATATATAATTTTAATTTTATGTATTGTCCATTTATTAAAGCTATTTATTTTTTACTCTTGGTCACGGATCTTTGACCCAATTATCCTTCTGGATGTCATCACCATCTTTGCAATATGTCTATTTATTCATTTTTTTTTTAATTTTGTGTTCTTATTTGAAAAATAAATCCTTCACTAGGTTCAACCTACTCTAAACTCATGTACATAACATAGTATACAAGATATACCATATAAAAAAGGTGTAACAATATTTGTTATGTGAATCGATTGAGAGAGTAAAAAATTGTGTTATTAGTGGTGAAATTTAACGACGGTATATAAAACCGTAGTTAATACCTTACATGTAACTGCGGTATATAAACCGCAGTTAATAGTCTTATTTTTAACTACGGTATATAAAAATCTACGGTATATAAAACCGCAGTTAAAAGTCTTCTATTTAACTGAGCTATAAAAAACCGCATTTAAAAGTCTTACCTTTAACTACGTTAGTATATATCGCAGTTAAAAGTTTTAACTGTTATATGAAACCACAATTAAACGTTTTATTAAGATTATCAAACATAAAAAAATCTTATTAATAAATCTTAATTTATATTATTTTAGAAATTAATTAGAATACAAGATAGACTTTTTAATTTCTATTATTTTAAAAATTAATTATGATACAAGTATGTAAAGTTTTGTGTTAATAAAATTATAAAAATTAAATAATAAAATATTTATCATCAATCAAATAATGTATTATAAATATTATTATTCATATTATATGTATATGGATATTTTTACTAAGTTATTAGAAATATATATTACTAATATTATTTATATATATATGTTATATTATTAAAAATGTATATAAATTATTTATTAATGTGAATAAATTATTTTAATGATTATATAAATATAAAACTAATATAATTCAGTTAAATTTTAAATTTTTTTTTAATTGTAATGGTAAGTTTTAATTTTTTAGAATATGTATTATATATAAATATAAATTAAGTAAATATACTAAAATTTTAAAATTTTGAGATACTTTATTTATTTATTTATATATATATATAATTTATTTACTAATAATTATTCTAAAATCATACTTTATAATAACCTTCCAAATAAAATATAAACATATTATTTGTGCTTAATAATATATATATATATATATATATATATATATATATATATATATATATATATATATATTATTTACGGTTCAATATTTATATAAAACACACATTATTTTAACTATTATATATAAAACCGCAATTATGAGTACTTTGACTTGGTACAAACTATATAGAATATAAAATGTATAAAAATATAAATTATAATTAAGTATAAATAATATAAGTTTTGATACGTGATACAAATTATATAGAGCATAAGTGTATAAAAATATAAATTATAATTAAGTATAAATAATATAGGGTAGAATAAGTTATATAGGTTAGTGACGTTGGTAGGCTCGGGCAATTACATCGGCCTCAATTTTTTCAATTTTTAAGGGGCCTCAAAATTTTAATTTTTAGTATATAGAATATTTTTTATTATATATTATTATTTATTTTACTATATAATATCATATTACTTTAAATTTATTTCCATATAATAAGTTAACTTTTTCTCTCTATATTAAATATTATAATGTACAATTTTTTCTCTTCATATTATATAATAATATTTTTATTTATTTCTCTTTTTATATTATATATAATATAATAATATATTATTTTTTCCCTCTCTATATTATATTTAATATAATAATATATTAATTTTTTTTCTCTCTAATTTGTAAATGATTTTATTACTTTTTTTATATAATTTTTTATCATTAATATTAATAGGCTCATTTTCTATCTATGTATCTTTTCTCATTTTAAAATATTTATCAAAAAATTTCAATATAAAAATATCATACATAATATATTACAAATATTATTAAAAGAGGCTTTAAAATCACCAAAAGCATATCAATACTTACTACTATATATATTTTTTCATTTTTTAAAATCAATGATCTAGTTATATATTTTTGTATATTTAATATGTTTTTATAAAATGTATAACTATTATATTTATTTTAATTTGATGGACACAAAATTTGAATTTGAATTTTCATTATTATTATAATTCTACATTTATTTATATTATAAATATAATTATTTATTATTACAAATTACTGTACAGTTATTATTTAATAATTAATTTAATTTTAATTAAAATTTAAAATTTTATTTATAATATAAATTGTAAATTATATTTATTTAATTGAAATATTATTAATAATTGTAATAAAATAAACTTAAAATAAAATTTATATATAAAATATAAAAAAATATTCTTTATAATATAAGTAAATATAGAAAATAATAATTATTAAAATTATCGTTATAAAATAAATAAAAATTTTATAATTAAAATATTAAATTATTTAAAATATATATTAAAAATGATTATATATAATAATAATAGTAAAACTAAATAAAATATATTTTATATATTATATAATAATAAGTTATATATAAAAGTAAGTTAAAAATAAATGAAAATAAAATACATGAATAATATTATATATATATATATATATTAAGTGAATAAATTATTTACAATTATAATAATGTAATTTTAAATAATAAAAAATAAAATATTTGTATAGTTGTTATTAATGTAACAAATCACCTAGTTTTTAAAATATGTGTTATATATAATCATTAACTTATAAATAAGACTTTTATTATTAATTAAATTCTTATTTTATAAATTAATTAGTGAAGAATTACTCTTTTAATTATTATGAGTTAAAAAACTATTTTTGTATTTAATTATGTCAAAAAATTATGATAAAAAGCAATTCTTTTATATTATTGATAATTTATATCTAATAAATGAATACAAAATAGTAATATAATAAAACTTATATATTAAGGTGGTAATTTATTTTTTTTATTCTTTTTGGAAATAAATTCATTTTTGTTGAAATATAAAATATAAATAATTTTATAAAAGTAAGTTAAAAATAAATTTTATCCTCAATCAACTAAGTAAATGTAGATTTTTTTATGAACTTATTTTATAAATTAATTAGTTATTTATTAAACTACTATTTTATTATTGACATATTTATTTAGTATTAAATTTTATTTTTTTAGTATTATCTATAAACTTTTTCTATAAAAATATATCAAACTAACTCAAATTAATATTTAATACACTCATATAAATAGTCTATTTAAATCTAACAAAATAATATGTTCATACTTAAATATAATACATGATCATTCTTAAATTGAACAAATATTAATATTAATATTAATATTTTATATTTTATAAAAATAAGATTATGAATTTAATAATTTAAAGTTAACTAGATTTACAAAATTTTAAATTATAACTCGATAATGTATTTATAATTCTTTTATCATTTATGATTTATAAAAACAATTAAAAGTCCTAACTTGTAATGTTTGAAGTTAGAAATTTATTATTAGATTTGTGAATGTATATAAAATTTGTAACTATATATTAATTTTAATATTATATATTATTTTTTATAATTTATAGTTATACATTGATAAAATAAAGTTATATCTCTAAATTTTAATATTAAATTAAAAAAATTAAATGTAGAACAATTTATTAATTTATTGAAAGTAATAAAAAAAATTAATTATTACTGTACTAAACATATTGATATAATCTAATATATAAATACAGAAAAATTAATATATATATATATACACATATATATAATTTTATAAAAGTCAAATATTAATATTAACTTCATAATATACATGATTTTAAGAATATAAATAGAAAGGTTTAAACTAAATGATAAAAACTTAGAAAAGTAATAAAAAATTTAAAAATTAATCATGATTATTTTTAAAAAATACGCTTATATATAAATATGATATTAAATGTAATATTTTAATATGAACTAATTTTTTTAATTAATTAGTAATGAATTAGTGTATTTATTAATCTTTTAATATAAACTAATTTTTTTAATTAACTATTAAATGAATTAGTCTACTCATTAAAAATATAACTAATTTATTTAAATTTAAATAATATGTATAATAAAATAAAATATATTTGTATATATAATGAATATATGAGTTATATAACTAGCTTGTATATATAAATCTTAATTAAAAAAATTGAATTATTAGATAATTATTAATAAATTTGTGACATAAAACTAAAATTATAAGATTTAATTAAATAATATATATATATATATATATATATATATATATTATCAAAATTTTAATTATATATTTAAAATGTATAGTTATATGTGATAACATAAAATTATGTCGACTAATTTTTAATATTTAGTAAAAAAAAAATTATATATAATTTTTTTATTAATTTAATTAAAACAAATCTAACGATATAAAATTTATAATTAAAACTGGATGAAGAGGTTTCTTCTTTCTCTACATCCACATTCTCCATTACTTATTCATCTTACCTCCCTCATTTTCCATTACATCTTCATCTTACCTCCCTAACCTCCTCATTCTAATATTTCTTCACCCTTCTCATTCCATTACTTCTTCACCGTAACTTCCTCACCTTCTCTTACTGTGTTTATTCTTAAACTTCTCATACTTGCATAATTTATATCTTCCTATTACGATTTATTCTCAAACATCTCATACTTGCATATTTTGAAAGATTAGATTAAATAATTATATATATTCAATTTGACAAAAATGTTGATTCAAATTGGGATTATATATACTCAATTTGAAATATGTGAGATGACAAAGATGTTGAATCAAATTGTCAAGGCCCAAGAACTCTAAGTCAATAAGGTATAATTTCTTTTATGATGATTCTTTAATTTTTTTACTAATATAATAATTTGAGTAAAATAAATGAATGTTCTTTTATCATGGATTACATAATGAGAATCTATATTGAGATTTTATGTATAAAATGATAATTTATTTCAAGTTTAAAATATGTTTATTTTATGATGTAATGTTCGTAATATTTAGAATGTGTATAATAAAAAATTTATGCTCATTATTAGAAATTTGATATTATTTGGTTGTAAAATTATAATAATTTGATTTTTTTTTGGAAAACGGTTAAAATCCCTAAAGTAGGAGGGTTAGAAATCAAAGTTAGACAAACCCTAGCTATGATTAAGGATGACAATCA
The DNA here is from genome assembly GCF_907164915.1 of Impatiens glandulifera. Classification (NCBI taxonomy): domain Eukaryota; kingdom Viridiplantae; phylum Streptophyta; class Magnoliopsida; order Ericales; family Balsaminaceae; genus Impatiens; species Impatiens glandulifera. Next base: position 52,136,930 of record NC_061862.1, on the reverse strand, counting down.
AAAAAACCATAAAAAAATTGATTAGTAGCATTAATCATACATTCTAAAAAAACAGAGATTACAAACAGATAAGACTACATTCAAACCTAACCATCCCAGCCTTGGATTTTCGTATGCCATCAATTTTCATTGAGATGCATTCTTCTCCTTCCCCTTCCTCTTCCTCTTCCTCTTCCTCTAACGATAAAAGGAGATTGTATTAAAGAGGATGATGAGTATTGTTGATTCTCATTTTGAATTCTCTATTTGTACGAGTCCATTCTGATTTAATAAAAAGAATTATTTCTAAAATTTCAGGGCATTTACCTTTGTTATCTTCAACTTGAATTTCTGTATTCTTGTCTTCATTATCTTCAGCTTTGGCTTTAGACTCCACATCGGTTTTGGGATTTTCTTTATCGGCTTTAGAATTCTCTGTTTCAGCTTTGAAATTATGGGTATTTTTCTCTTGAGTTTCCTCAACAACAACTTGAGGTTCATCTTCCCTTTTCATCCTAATCCTTCACATTATAGAAATTTTTTTTCCTCTTCACCTTGATTCCCTTTACTTTCTTTTTTTCGCTGCTTTCCTTTTTCTCAGAATCATTCTTACTTTCTTCCTCTGCATTTTCCTCATTTTTGTCTTTTTTATCACTATCCTTAACTTCGACAATATGCTCTTCCATTCTTGATTCTTTCGTTTCATTTTCTTGCTTTTTTGCTTCCCAGACTTTCATGATTATTTGTTCTTCCTCAATTGCTTTTGCACATTTAGTACTAACATGGAAAGTATTGCAAAAGGCACACCTGTTTGGCCTCCATTCATATGAGATTTCCATGATTGTGGGCTTTCCATTCCTATCAACAATTGTCATGTTTTTTGGTAGTGTACTTTGAGGATGCACTTCAATGCTTATTCTAACAAACGTAATGTGTTTTCCTTCCTCTGTAATTGGGTCCATATATAATGATTTCCCCAATAGACTAGCAAAGTGACTTAGAGCTTCTACATTATACATATGTGTTGGGATATTCCTAAGTTTGAACCATATTTGGGCTGTTTCCTTTGGCTTGCTTAGCAGGCTAAATTCTTCAGACTATCTCTCCAACTTCATACAGTTGGATCCAATATAAGTATGCCCAATTTTCAGAATATCATCCAAATTCGTTCCCTTTTTGAATTGTAGAAAATAGAGATCATGGATGTTTTTAAAAACCTTCTCTAGTCCCTTCTGCTCTCATTGTTTCATTAGTGATTTCTTAGTGTTTGAAAAAGATACACGATTCTTTCATATGTAGTTCCCAACAACTACATTTTCCCATTCTTTGACGCATTTTTCTTCCACTTTAGTGGACAATTTAAATTCAAAAGGAGAGTTGAGAATCTTAACTTTTGTTTTAAACTCACCAAGTAGATTTCTGCTTTCTTTTCTGCATTCTTTTTCCAGACTTCTACCTTCTAGTTGGAATTGCTTCTGATAGTATAGGTCTTTGATTTTAGGGACTTCATTAGCTCCCTCATTGTTTCCACTAACTAGTTTATTATCTTTTTGTATTCTTCTTTCTTCAGTAGGTTTCAATCTTGAAGATAATGTATATTCAATTGGACGGTTGTTTGCTGTATTTTCTCTTTCTTGAACACAATCTCTCTTTTCTTTGCATGCATTAGTAGCTTTATAATTTTATTTTTAAGTCCAAAGAGGTTTACTCTTTCATTATACCCAACCTTCCATATTCCTTCATTTTTTCTTGTATTTTTGCTGCATTTTCTTCAGAATTTATATCAGTAATTGGTTCTTTACCTTTGCTACATTCCTATTTTTCATGAATAATTTCTTCAGCAATTCTATCGATTTTTCTTTTTCAGCCACCTCTCTTAAACCTTCCATCACAAATTCTCTGACTTCCTTATTCTTATTGCTTTTCTTTCTTCCCATTTTGATGAATAGAAGAACACAACAACAAAATAGAGCAATAACAGAATAGGGTACACTAGAAACCCAAACTATTATAGAATAGGGTAAACTAGAAACCCTAACCTTCCAACCAAGCTTTGTAGATGAATAAACGACCTAATTATTAGAGTTGATATCGTGTCATTCGTGCTGATTGTGTCGATCGTGCTGATCATGTTGATTGTGCCTATATTGCCGATCGTGCCAATTGTGCGCACGTTCTTGAATTGACAAGCGACTTTAAGCGACTAGCGATCGCGACCACAACAAGCAAAACCGTGACCTTGATACCGTGCCGATCGTGTCGTTCGTACCAATCGTGATAATTTGATATTATTTGGTTGTAAAAATATTTATATCGATTATATTTATGAAATGATTAAATTTATTAGAAAATTATGTTTATATAGGGATTCAATGATTATTTTTTTATAAAACTTATTTAAACTAGTTATAATTATTATTTATAAATTTTTATCTAAATGTTTTACAGGTTTTAAAATTTAGGGAGAATGTTGATTTTGAAGAGTGTTCAACCCAACCCAAAAACAATGTTCAACCCAACCCAAAAACAAGAAAGAAGAAAGAAAGAAAGAGAAATTGTTATAAAGTTTGGGAATGATAATTTATTTGATTAGTTACGTTAATAAACACATTATTATTATTATTATTTTATATTTAAATATAACTAAATTTTATTGTAATAATATTTTGATGTAATTATACTTTTACAGTAATATAAATTATTTTGTGTTATTTATATAGTATAAATATTGTGTTGAATGGTTTTATTTTTTTTTCAAAAATATAAGTTTTAATGTTTATTTTCTAGATTATTGCATTAACTACGATAAATTTATCGTAATTAAAAGTTATTTTGTTAAAATTATTAATCAATAAAAACGGTAAAAATTCTGCAGTTAATAGTCTTTAACTGTAGTTTTATAAACAGCAGTAAAAGACTTAACTAAGAGCGGTAAAGTTACCGTAGTTAATAGTCTCTAACTACAGTTTATAAAACTGTAGTTAAAGACTATTTACTACGGTAATTTTACCGTAGTCAATCGTAGTTAAAAGTTCCGTCGTTAAAAAAATATTATTTTAATAAGGGCGGTAAATTTACCGCAGTTGGAGACTATTAACTACGGTAACTTTATTGTCTTATTGACAAACATATCTTTAACTACGTTTTTTAAAACCGCAGTTAAAAGCTATTAAATGCGGTTTATTAAAACACCGTTGTAGACTATTAACTGCGGTATTTTTCCGCTCTTATTAATTATTATTTTTTTTAACGGCGGTTGATTATGATATTTAACTACGTGAAATTATCTTTTAACGGTGGTTAAAATTACCTTTAAATATTATTTTTTTACTAGTGAGGTATGTTATTTATTATATATGTTAATAATATATCACAATAATATTAGAAAAGTCAGATAATATTGTGATAATATTATCATATTATTATTATAATTATTTCTGTATATGGGTAATTTAATATCTATAAAGAGATATAAAATATTTAATAGATGGAAGAGACTTAATAAAATATGTTATCACTCTCTATTTTCTAACATATAAGAACTTCCCTTTTGATTTTTTAAGATACCCATTAACAATATTTTGCTGTCTCAACCATAAATAAAGTAGTCGTGATTGGAAATTGAACGTGGCCTAATGAAATGAAAAATAGGAGGGAGAGTTGTGCACTTTCATGGGAGAAACCGAGAAACGATTAATGTTAGGTCAATCAAATCTCTTTATCCTAAAACCGTGGATGAGTCGTCTTTAGGGTACACGAGATGTCGTTAAATCAAATAAAGATTATGAATGAAGGTATCTGAAACATTCTCGACTCATGACATGACGTTTAATGAAAATAAGTCACATTTAATAGAGATTCTTGTAAAGTGTCAAAAATATATCCCAAAATTCGTGTGTGTAATTCCCTGACATACAATTATTAGAATAATCAGATGAAAAAGATAAATGACCCCCTTATTTGTTTCTAAAGTTAGGAAAATAAACATTGAAGCTGAATTGGATATATTCCGCCTAAAATTTAAATGATTAGAAAAAAAAATATTAGCATGAAATGTTTGTAGGATCAATGTTAGCGTGAAATGTGGCATCCATAAATCTTTTGCAATATTGACTCTATCGGGGCGTCGGACGTAGGGACAGACCCAAGATTTAGAGTTGGGGTAAGCTTGAACGAAATTTAGGGTAAGCTTAAAAAAATAATTATAAAATTTTGGATAAATCGAGTGAATAAAAGTAAGTTTTACATTATTTTTATAATTAAATAAACAAACAGTGAATTATATTGATTTTTTTTAAAGAAAATTAGGGGTGATGTCACATTTTTTATAATAAAAATTTGAAGAAAAAAAGTATTATAAATACAATTAATATTTTATACTAATATGTAAAAGTATCCTATGCGAACTCATTCTCTATGATGTTGCCTGTAAATGTTTTAAGCTGCCAAGATTCTTAGTCAAAGTTGATTATAACTTATTATATATGAGAGATTGTGTAAAAATAAATATATATTGTATAAAGAAAGAAATAAATGAATGAATGAATTTGAATGGTGATGGATGAAGGTCCAATGGTGTGTTAATTGAAAAGTTTATCTTCTTGTGCAATATAGCAGTCATTACTTATATGGGTTGGATATTCGATGCTAGCTGGCTGGCTAGCTGTTTTAAAGAGAGTTTTACTTCCCAAAGCAAAATTAAAAGCACATTTTCAGAAATCTCTCTCCATAGGCCATAGGGCCAACCGCCTGCCCGCCTGCCTTTGCCTGCATTCTGCTCGGTGCATGCAAATCGGTATGGCCCATCCCTCATATATGATTTTATTATAAACCAAATTTAATTTAATTTAATTTAATTACACCCCTGGTCTAAACTGACAACATCATCAAATTCAAACACTGTTTCATTTTGATACTTTGATTCACCTTCTTATTTAAATTATCATTTATGTCCTACCTTTTTCAAATTAAAAAGAAATATATTATTATATCTGTTTGATAACAGTCAATTTGTAAACCATTTGTTTGTGATTAGCTAATTTAACTTATTTCCTCATCGACAATAAATCCAATCAAATTATCACTTTTAATAATTTAATTCAGCTTATCTTCAAGAAAAAAAATATTTAAATGCACGTAGTTTGATTATAAATTTTTGTCTTAATTTATTTCACAAAATTATTGTTGCAAATTATTACACAAACGCTAAATAATCTCAATCAAACGTCTTAAAAATAATAATTTTAAAATATATTATATTATTTTTATAATTAAAATATTATATATATTTATTACTAGTTTTATATTATTTAATTTAGATTCTAAATATTATAATTTTCTTTAATTGATAAAAATAATATTTTTGTAACTCATGGAATAATAATCTTGTCAATTAATTTATCCAAAAAAATAATAATAATTCCTTGAGGAATTTGAAAGACATTTTTTTTTTATTATAGTTTAATTTATATATTTTGATTTTTAATGTATACCTGCAAGTTGCATCACATGTTGTCTCCCTCCATGTAGAATGGCTAGCTATAAATATGTGATGTTCTTGGATGAAAGAAAATATGTCTTCTTAATTTGGTCTCATGGGAGGTCTTACATGTTGAGATGAAGTATATGAAGTGTAGCCAAGGATGACTTGCCGGATGGACCATATATATTATATATGAGATCTTGGCAAGTTGTTCTTGGCTACATATCTATCTACATCTATACATGCAAGATCGCCGATGATAATTATGTTCAATTTACACTAAATCTAGTTTTCATTCCAGTTTCTAAGATATCTCCCTCCCTCGGCTAACTATAAATATGTGTTCTTCTTGGATGAAGAAAAAATGTGTTTTCTTAATTAGGTCTCATGGGAGGTCTTACATGTTAGAGATGTAGTATATGAAGTGTAGCCAAGGATGACTTGCCGGATGGACCATATATAAATATATATTTGAGATCCGACAAGTTGTTCCTGGCTACATATCTATCTACATCTGCACATGTGAGATCGCCGATGATGGTTATGCTCATTTTACAGTAGATCCAATTTTCATTCCAATTTCTAAGGTATGTTATTTAAAGTAAATATATAACTCTCTAATTTATTTATTCGTATCTTCTATTTAGGGCATATATACAACTCTTGACTTTCAAACACAAAAATAGAAAAGCTTTTTATTTCGATTCATGTTTGTCTTGACTACATAACTATCTATATTTATACATCCCGATGTCGCCACAAGATGATTATGCTCAATTTACACTAGATCTAGTTTTCATTTGAATTTCTAGTGTATTTTATTGAAAGTGAATATATATATATATATATATATATATATATATATATATATATATATATATATATATATATATATATATATATATATATATATATATATATATAACACTCTTGACTTTCAAACACAAAAATAAATAACTTTATATTTCAGTTCATTTTTGTCTATTTAAAGGGTTCAATTTACACTAGATCTGATGTTTTAGGCCTCGTTTGATCTTTGGGTTTTTGGGATAAAACCCAGGTTTTATCCCAAAACCCAACAATCCCATCCTCAATCACATCAACACTTTTATTAATTAAAATACCCAAATTAACCTTACTTAAATATTTTATTTTATATTTATAAATATATATATATCTTATATTATTTTATTACATTATAAAATTTATTTTCATATAAATTAAATTAATAAATTATTTTATTTTAAAAAATTATATTAAATATAAATAAATTTAAAATATAAATAAAATTATAACATTCTATATTATCTAATATACCATTTAAATTTTAAAAAGTGTAAATAAATAATTAGGTTAGAAAATAAAGTGACATATTTAAATAAAAATATTTATAATATTAATTTTATGTAAAAAAATTATATTAATTATATTAAATAAAAATAAATACATAATATAAATAAAATTATAATTTATTATATTATTTTATGTAATATTTGAATTATAATAGTAATTATTTATAAGTATTTATAAAAAAAATTATCTATATATTAATAAAAGTTAATATTAATATATATATATAGTTTTTTAATATTTATTTTATTATATTTAAAATTTTATTTAATATAATATTATTTTATTATATATATAGAGGGAGATAGGGAGATAGGGAGAGAGGAAGAGAGAAAGAGAGGAAGAGAGGGAGAAGAAGAAGATGTAATAAAATATATAAAAGGAGGGGCATAATAGGAATAAAATTAAAAAAACCTAGTTTTTTATCATTTTCATCACACAAGGGTTATTTGGAAAAAACTCAGGATTTATCCAAATAACCCATACATCAAACAAGCCATACATCAAACAAGGCCTTAATGTTGTTTCAAGTATTATATAATGGCTCTACGTACAGTAATAAGTACTGCAATCCAGATCTTTTACCGTATATGCCTCATCACCTGTTGGGAATTAAGGATGACTCGACAGACAAGACAAACTAAATATATTATGTTTTAAATGATGACCGAGAAAGAAGAAGTGCGGAAAATGGAAAACGTGAGCGGTAAAGAAAAAGAGAAACAAGTTTTTTTCATTCTCAAATATATATATTTTTTAAATAATTAAAATAAAATAAAAATTAATTTCAATATTATAAATTATATAATCATTAAAATAAAATAGTTACAATAAAAATCAAAACTTATGTAAAGTTAATATATTTTATTTTCATGTCTATGTAATATATATTTTTTAATAATTAAATTTAGTAGATTTAATTTTAATTATATATATAATTTTTATATTTATACAATTAAATAATTTGTGAAATCAAGAAAAAAAATGTTTTGGTAAAAAATAAGGTGGGTATAGTTTGAAAATGAAAATATAAGTTATTAAGAAAATAAATTGAAAAGTGTGTAGAACAAAATGAATCCAAGTTGGAGGTAACTAAGTATGTTCTTGAAATGATTATCATGTTTTTCCTGTTCTGCCTGTTCCCGGCTCACAGGAGGGGTTAAAATTTGCCTCTTATTGTGAGGGTAACAGACGAAACCATATAATAGGGATCCCTTCTGGTATGTTCTAACCCTATGGGCTTTCTCGTTGAGGTCGCCCTTGGAACGGCTCTGATTGTTGTATCAATTAGGAAGAGAGACCACAACAAAAACCAAAAGATGCTAGCTATATATTTTCATTATAAACAGTCTCTAAAATTATATGTACGTACTTACCCATCAAAATGGACATGAGCCAGTTTATCATGTGATGTGGCACACATTCATGCTCGTTTGTTGACACTCTCAACACTAGATAATTCGAACAGGCCCGACCCAAAGGTAATGTTTGCTATCGCTATGCAACCGCATAAGGTCACCTACCCAAATTTTTAATAAAATACATACTCTTATATATATATATATATATATATATATAATCATATTTATTCACATTTCTCTATTTGGCACTCTATATTTAATTTTATTATGTTTTCTCACTTGTTCTTATTACGTTATACCGCCAGCCTATTCTATATCTATCTTATAAAAAGGTTTAGTACAAATTTTGAGGGTTACAATTTTTTTTTCTTTTTTCATTTGGGCATGGGGGCAAAACCAGTCCAAAACATCAATTGAGCTGCATTGGACTCAACAAAGACAAACAAGGGTGCAAAACTAAGTCAGATAAGGGAGATCAGAGTAAAACGAAATTATTGACTGATCTCATAATTAATGATCACAAAGAGAAACTCATGGCCAAGAAACTGACGTTGAAGTAGTGGAGAGAAGATGAGCGGCATAAGCCACAAGATCGACTAGCTAGGACATATATAAGCCCCCATAAAAAACCTATTATACATGTCTTAGCTGTTGTACTTCGGGTGCCAGAGGTCTCGAGATAGATTCTTGGAATGACTACAAGCTTATTTAATTTTCTATGACTTTCTTCCCGCAAAAAAAAAATACTGGGATCAAACTAAGGCAATGAAATTATCGGCTGGTGCCGACAATTTGTGATGAATTCATAATAAAGGTAAGAACATTCAGATGACATTTAGGGATAACAACAGTACCCTACCCGTCGGGAGTGAAATACCCATCGCTTAATCCAAATTTTATTTTATTACCCGACTCCGACGAGTATCTCTATTACTATCATCATTATCGATTCGTCGGGTACCCATTATCCGATTAAAATACTAATAAGATTGTAGAGGTTAAGGAAGAAAATATAATTTTAATAAATAATTTTAAAATTAGTAATATCGAAATGTTAAAATAAATAAATAAAAACATTATTTATATATGTTGTATATCTTAATAAAAAGATAATAATTTTGTTGTTACTGAAGTGAACAAAAGTTATAATGAATGTTGAAGGGAAAAATGGTTAAAAATTAACTATGATGATGGGTGAGAAAAAAATAATATTTTGTAGTTATTAAAAAAAAAGTTGAAGAAAAAGAAAATTAACTTTTTTGGAAATATAACAAAATAAAGTTGGAATGGATTGTTTAGATAAAAGAGAATAAATGTTGTATTTATAATGATATTTGTAATAATGAAACGTTGTATTAAATATTAATAATTTTTTTTTTATATTAATATAATTGGGTATTTTGCACATTCCAATTCCGACCCATATACCCTTATGTGGGTAACTTCTCCCCTTCTTAATGTCCGACCCCAAACCCTAAACCATAACTCACTTTTTCTCTTCTTAATGTCCAATCTCAAACCCGAACCCGATTAATTATCGAATATCTACCTGTATTATTGTCATCCCCATGTAACCGTTTTTTAAAAAATTTCCAAAGTCACAAAATGATGATACAACTTAGAAGTTTGTATAAGATTTAAGCAATTACATTAGAGTGGGGAAACAAAATTGTCAAATAAATATATATATATATATATATATATATATATATATATATATATATATATATAAAGATGAAAAACAAAACTTAGAAGTGAATGCGCTAACAACTACAATGTTTGAGAAAATATGTCTCCAAAAGAACATGTACACATTGTTTTGATGAGTTAACTGATAGTTTGAAACACACAAGTTTTTCCTTTTATATTGAGTGTTCAACTAATGACAATTTATGTATATCTTGTAATGAATTGATTTTATTTTATTTTATTTTTAAAGAAAATACAAATTTCATCTCTTATAGTTGTTTAATGAAAATTTAATAAGTTTGACACATTTATGATTTCAAAAAAGTACATACATTTAACTTTGACGATTTTTATGGTGATAAATTAATAACCATTTTCAAATAATCTCAATGTAATTAGTTTTATAAGTTTGGATCTCTTTCTAATTGCGAGGAGAGCCAAACAAACAAGTTTTCCAAATGTTATTTGTGTTGAGTTTGTGATTGTTATTAAGAAAATAAAACAAAGGTTTTAGTTTATTGGAAAAAGTTAGCATAATCACACTACTTAAATAAACAAGTTTCCAAGGTGTATAATTGTGCGCATAGAATTAGACCTAATTAATTAACTTCTTCAACTTTATCTATTTTCTACTTCAAAACACATAACACATATGAAATTGGTGGGAAGCCAAAATTAGACGTCTGTAATATTCTTAAGCCTTGTTTTTTATTTGTATTTTTTACTAGCTAGGATTAATATTTATGATATTTGTTCGTGGACTCATATATATATATATATATTTCCGTTTGTTATTCTTTGATTTCTGGTAAAAAAAAATATCAGTATGTATGTGGGCCACCAAAATCCTAAAATACCGCAAGAATTTTAGGCCTAATATACCCCTTTTTGCTATTATTGCTATTATGCAAGTTTATTAGAGGGCCTAAGTCTTGGCTTAGTCTAAAGGGAAAATTTGATGAAATGATCCAATTAAAGGGCCTAAATATAAAAATGGACCCCGTTTGATATAGTTGGCAAAAATGGCTTTTTTGATATGCGAAAAGTTCGTATTGCTCCTCGCGCAACCAAATTACCGCTCGAAGACGAGAAATGTTATTCACGCGTTTTCATCTAAAACGCGTGAGTTCATAAACGTGTTTTAGATGAAACACGCGAGTGTCATTTCCCGTAAATGAAAAGTCGAGAAATATCACTCACGCGTTTCTTCCAAAACACGTTTATAAACACACGTGTTTTAGATGAAAATGCGTGAATGATATTTTTCGTCTTTCATCGTATATATAATTAAAAAAAACATTCACAAATATCGACTCTCTCACTTTCCACTCCGACTTCCAACTTCGTCTTTACAACTCTCCACTTCCCCTTCCGACCTCGTTCAACATCATCGTTCGTCGTCCGTCCGTCTCTTCGATCATATATTCAGGTGAGTTTAGGGTTTAGGGTTTAGGTTTAATCTGTAATGTTCTCTTATATCATATATTCTTCCATTTATATTGATGGATATTGATAGGTCCTTATATTTTAGGGTTCATGTATCTTTTAATCGTTTATGTGTGTATATGATGTTGTTGTTTATCCAGTGTTCTTCACTCACGAATATTATATCAGTGTTCTTATTCTACATGCATGCATTTCTCGTTTATTCTTTCACGAGCATTGTACTTTGACGGACGATTTGCTAATGAGATTTGCAAATGAAATCATAAATGTGACAAAGATGATAACAAATGCCTGAATAAAGGGAAACAAAGAATGAAAACATATAGATTTTTCGTGTATTCTTTGATGTTGCTTACTTGAGTTGTTATGTTCTAGTTTAGGTAATTATAATTTTCTGGAGTTGCTTACTCCAATGTTGTTTCGTGTTTTATAGATGGAGTCCACCATAGTTCTTGAGTTTGCTGGGAAGGTCTCATGGAAAACCAATATCTCAAACATTGTCGTCAAGTTTTCTGCAATGAATCTAATGGAAAGGGTAGAGCAAACTCAATTTTGATTCTTATTCAAAGGATCCACGTTACTGCGGTTCTCAAGAACGATAATACACCAAATGCTCATCAGGAAGAGAATCTCAAATTCTATGGAGATGAGGTTCATCGTGAATGGAGAGGAGTTGTGCTTCGGGATGAAGGAGTTTGCATTGGTCACAAGCCTCAATTTTGGGAGATTCCCTACGGTGGAAACCATTTTCAATCAAATTGAAGAATGTCCACATTTGGTTGTTAAATGTTTTAAAAGTAATCAACTTGTTAGAACAATAGACCTTCATTCAAAATTCGTGTCCTGCTCTAATAAGAAAGATGCATGGAAATTGGGGTTCATATACCTGGTTTGCCAATATCTCTTCGCCCTTGACCCAAAGAGGATAATAAATATCAAACTCTTCAGTATGGTCGAGGACATCGACAATTTCCTCAAATTTTCATGGGGAAAGTTGTCCTTTAGAGCAACCATAAAAGGTTTGAACAATGACGTTGGTCGCTACTGATTGCTATACCTGGATAAGAAGAAATCCATGGGGAAGAAGAACAAAGACAGGAATGTCGATATTTCTTATATCGTATATGGGTTTGCACTAACCTTACAAGTGTGGACCTATGATGTTATGCAAACGTTTGTCCCCAAACTTGCAAGGAATACGATGTTTTGAGCGCAAGAGCCTGTCTGCCCAAGGATAAAATAGTACAAATCCAATAGGAAGAGCACCGCCTTTGATCTTCACACTTCCCTACAAGGCAAGATTGTCAAGAAGATGGAATTGTCTGAAGACGAAAAGATCTTATATACTAGGGAGGACTTTGAAGATATGGGAGGTAATGTTTATGATGTTTTTTTTAACTTGATTGTAGAAAGAGGAAATTTGGAGATATTAAAGATGTAGTTCCTCCTAAACCTGACATGAGGAATAAAAGACAAATTATTCCTGCCAAACCTTCCCTGAGTAGAAGAACCCACAACCCTACCCCTAGCACCAGAAACTCTTATTTTGTCGAGAGCGCCACGAGTAGAAAAGATGATGATTCCTCTCAATGACTCCAACAACAATATCTCCCCAGGATAGATGTAGATTGGATCAACTTACGAATGAGCTAAATGAACTAAAAGCTAAAATGAGAACTAAAATAAATCTCATAAAAGAGATGTTAAACCAACTATAAGAATAAATTTGGCATATTATCAGCCACACTAGGGAGGAACAGAGAAGGAGAATATTTAATGAGGAATATGTGGAAGTGGACGTGCTTTGTGGAAGAATGTGAATGAGGAAGACAAGGATGAAGAATATTTGGAGGATAATGATGAATATTTGGAGAAGATGAATGTGTTTATTGAGGATTTGATGAATGATGATAATATTGAGGTATGTCTAATTCAAGCATATGGTGTAACTCGAGTATTTGGTGTAATTCGAGCATTTGGTGTAATTCGAGTATTTTGTTTACTTCAAACATTTTGTTTTTTTAGGATGGGCTTGTGGAGGAGACGAAGATTGAGGATGTGGTGGAGGATGATGTGCTGAAGATTCAAAATATTGAGGTATGTCTAATTCAAGCATTTAGTGTAATTCGAATATTTGGTATAATTCGAGTATTTGGTGTAATTCGAGTATTTGGTATAATTCGAGTACTTGTTTATTTAGGATGGGCATTTGGAGGAGAAAGACAATAATTGTGTGCTTGTGGAGGAGACTAAGATTGAAGATATTGAGGTATGTCAAATTCGAGTATTTGGTGTAATTCGAGTATTTGTTTTTTTAGGATGGGCATTTGGAGGAGAAAGACAATGTTGTGATTGTGGAGGAAACTAAGATTGAGGATATTGAGGTATGTTAAATTTGAGTATTTGGTGTAATTCAAGTATTTGTTTTTTTAGGATGGGCATTTGGAGGAGAAAGACAATGCTATTCTTTTTTAATAAACTAAGAATGAGAATGTGGTAGAGGATGGTGTACTAAAGATTGAAAATATTGAGGTATGTCTAATTCGAGTATTTGTTATTATTCGAGTATTTGGTGTAATTCGAGTATTTGGTGTAATTCAAGTATTTTTTTTAGGATGGACATTTGGAGGAGAAAGAAAATGATGTGCTTGTGGAGGAAACTAAGATTGAGGATATTAAGGTATGTCAAATTTGAGTATTGGTGTAATTCAAGTATTTAGTGTAATTCGAGTATTTTTTTAGGATGAGAATTTGGAGAAGAAAGACAATGTTGTTCTTGTTGAGGAGACTAAGAATGAGGATGTGGTAGAGGAAGTGTACTGAAGATTGAAAATATTGAGGTATGTCTAATTTGAGTATTTGGTGTAATTCGTGTATTTGGTGTAATTCGAGTATTTGGTATAATTCGAGTATTTGTTTTTTTAGGATGGGCATTTGGAGGAGAAAGTCAATGTTGTGCTTGTGGAGGATACTAAGATTAAGGAGATTGAGGTATGTCAAATTTGAGTATTTTGTGTAATTCGAGTATTTGTTTTTTTTAGGATGGGCTAGTGGAGGAGAATAAGATTGAGGATGTGGTGGAGGAGAAAGACAATGATATGCTTATGGAGGATAATAAGAATGAGGATATTGAGGTATGGTCTATTTTGAGCATATGGTCTATTTCGAGCATATGGTATAATCTCACTGATTTTGTCTAATTCAAGGATGTGAATGAGAAGGTGGAGGATGTGGTCAATGATAAGAAGGTGGTGTAGAAAAAGGTGGTGCAGAATAAGAAGGTGGTCTAGAAGAAGAAGGTGGTGCAGAAGAAGGTGGACGATGATGTGTTTGTGGAGAAGATTGAGAAGAAGGAAGACAATGTACAGAATAAGAAGGTGGGCCAGAAGAAGAACATGGTGCAGAATAAGGTGGACGATGATGTGTTTGTAGAGAAGATTGAGAAGAAGGTGGATGTGGTGGTGCAGAAGAAGGAAAAGCAGAAGGTGGAGGAGGATGTGGTGGAATTGGACGATGCATCCCATGTCCAATTTAAGAGAAAGAGGTTGAGGTCTAAAGCACTAATTAGTCCCTACATCGTCCGTGGTCCAAAAAAAATGAGGCTGAAAGATCCAATCATTGTCGATCCTATGGCGAAATTTGATCTGAAACTGATGATAGAGTTGATGAAAGAGATGGGGAAAAAAGTAAATTCAAAAAGTTGGAGCTATGTACTGGCAGTGTAGGCTTTAAATTTTTCAATACAATTTTGAGGACAACTAAGTGGCTAACTGATGTGGACATCAACGTCGGATGTGCTCTGCTAAGAAATAGAGCAATCACCTACCCTAAGACGTAAATGAAGGATTTCACCATCGCAGATTATCATTTCGCCCTTTGTTTAAATCACACTATAAGAAATTTGTTGTTGATTATGCTGATACTGATAAAATAGAAGGCCATTCTTTTGATGAATCCTTTTATGAATACTATTGGGGTAAGGAAGATACACAAATTCTCACATGGAGTATTGTTGATGACATTTACTTCACCCTCAACCTCGACCTCAAGCACTAGGTACTATGTGTTCTGCGATTGAAAGAATGAAGAATTGATGTTTATGATTGTGATCAGTCAATTTTCAATGACAACAATTTTGCAGAATTCATGCTACTCGTGTGTCAAATGTTGTCGTCCTTCCTTCATAAAACAATGTCTGAAGTTCAAATGTCCAGGTATCCTAACATGACATTGAAGACTTTAACATTTCGTAGAATCCCACATCCAGAAGTACCAAAAGCATCAACAAGTGGAGACTATGGCATTTTTGTATTAATGTATATAGAGTACCTGACTGCTAAACTTGGTATAGAAAATTGCATATCATATACTATATCTTTCGGCTTTGATCTCCTTAAAAAAGACTTGAAAACGGATAAGTGTTGAGTTTTCTTTAATGAATATACCCAAAGATATATACTATATATATCTTTTGGGTTTGATCTCTTCAAAAAATAAATAAATAAACGGCTAAGTGTTGGTTTTCTTTAAGGGTAAAACCGAAAGATATAAGATATATCTTTCGGTTTTTCCCAATTTCCAGTTGTTTGTTTTTTTGGGTTATTTAAGGCCTAAGCCGAAAAATATAGCGTAAATATTTCGGTTTTGGTCACTCTTCCTAAATTTTTTCACCCCTCATCCAATTTATTTTTTGGTATCTAAGTACATGAATCTTGTTTAATTGTCCAAGCATATCAATTGTGATTCAATATTTCAAGTAGAGGGATTATGATTGAATTAGTTACAAGTATAGGGTTGTTGTTTGATTATATAAAATGTATACAAGGTTTGTGTTTGATTATATAAATACTTATAATAAGTGAATATATTTTATATTTTGTATGTGTAGGGGTATATGTTTAATTTATAAGTATAAGATTGTGTTTAGGTTTTAAGGATAAAATTTAATAATAGTTAAATCTATTTAAAATAATAAAATTTAAAAGTTCAAATACCGAAAGATTTGGAGTAAATTTTTCAGTTTGAAGGGTAAAACCGAATGATTTATCCAAATCTTTCGGTTTTTCCCAATTTCCAGCACTTTAATTTTTCTAGTTTTTTATGGCCAAACCCGAAAGATTTGGCTATATCTTTTGGTTTTGCTATAGAATACCAAAAGATGTAGCGTAAATCTTTCGGTTTTGGTCACTCTTCCTAAATTTTCTTCACCCCTTCATCCAATTTGATATTTGTTTCTAAGTAATGAATCTTGTTTAGTTGTCCAAGCATATCAATTGTGTTTCAATAATCCAAGTAAATGGATTGTGATTCAAATAGTTACAAGTATATAAGTAGGTTTGGTGTTTAATTATATAAAATGTATACAAGCTTTGTGTTTGATCATTATACACTTAGGATTGAATGATTATGTTTTTATATTTGTATGTTTAGGGGTATGTGTTTAATTTATATGTATAGAATTGTGTTTAGGTTTTTAAGGATAAAATATAATAATGGTTAAATCAGTTTAAAATAATAAAATTTAAAAATTCAAATACTGAAAGATTTGGAGTAAATCTTTCGGGTTTGAAGGGTAAAACCGAAAGATTTATCCAAATCTTTCGGTTTTGCCCAATTTTCAGCAGTTTGAATTTTTTTTGGATATTTAAGGCCAAATACGAAAGATTTATGTACATCTTTCGATTTTTCTATAGAATACCGAAAGATATAGCGTATATCTTTCGGTTTTGGTCACTCTTCCTAAATTTCTTCACCCCTTCGTCCAATTTTTTTTTGTTTCTAAGTAATGAATCTTGTTTAATTGTCCAAGTATATCAATTGTGATTCAATATTCTAAGTAGATGAATTGTGATTGAATTAGTTACAAGTATAGGGTTGTTGTTTGATTATATAAAATGTATACAAGATTTGTGTTTGATTATATATATACTTATACTAAGTGAATATATTTTATATTTGTATGTGTAGGGGTATGTGTTTAATTTATAAGTATAGGATTGTGTTTAGGTTTTTAAGGATAAAATATAATAATGGTTAAATCTGTTTAAAATAATAAAATTTAAAAGTTCAAATACCGAAAAATTTGGAGTAAATCTTTCGGGTTTGAAGGGTAAAATCAAAAGATTTATCCAAATATTTCGCTTTTGCCCAATTTCCAGCACTTTAATTTTTCTGTTTTTTTATGGCCAAAGCCGAAAGATTTGACTATATCTTTCGGTTTTGATATAGAATACCGAAAGATGTAGCATAAATCTTTCGGTTTTGGTCACTCTTCCTAAATTTCTTCACCCCTTCATCCAATTTGTTTTTTTCTAAGTAATGAATCTTGTTTAGTTGTCCAAACATATCAATTGTGATTCAATATTCCAAGCAAATGGATTGTGATTGAAATAGTTAGAAGTATATAAGTAGGTTTGGTGTTTGATTATATAAAATGTATACAAACTTTGTGTTTTTTATGCCAAAGCCAAAAGATATACCTAAAACGGTCGCTCGTTATATTAAAGGAAAATCGACATTTATACCTTAAACCTTTCGGTATTGTTTCTTTAAGTCGGGAATAGGTAGAAACCCTCCCATGCGCTTTCTCTCTCTTCCGTCTCTTTCCCTCCGCCGATTCCAGCCGATTGAAGCTTCCCTCTGCCGATCGAAGCTTCCCTCCGTCGTATCCATCCGTAATCCGCCAAATCCAGCCTCCATCCTCCGAATCCACCTCCCCTACGTCGAAACCCTCCCCTACTCTCTCTCTCTCCACCTCTCTACCGAAACCCTCTCTCGCCGTTAGCTCTTTCTCCATTGAATCTGACGCTGGTAAGTATAGTAATGTTCGCCGATTACCTCAATATTTGCATTTCGATTTGAGAATCCAAATTACCATTGTATATTATGTATGATATTTATTTACCATCGTCTATGATAAGTTTCCAATCTTAGCTTTTTAGAGTTGTTCTATGTCCTATAACTAGCAATTTATCTTTTTGTGATAACAATTGCTCTTCTACTTGTTGGTTCGACTAGTGTAGGTTCTTATGTGTATATATTTGCATTCTCAACTCTTCTAAGTAGAGTATGTGTATATATTGATTTAAACTAACTTGGGCTTTTGAAAACACAAAATGAAGGTAATCATAAAAGGACTTATGTTATATTGGATAAAATCATACTAGTTATGCTCAATAATTACAACGAAATGGATATATGAATGAACTTGTGCAAATATTTATTTTTCAAAATTGGCATATCGTTTTGTTGATACCCTTGCAATATCTTCAAATGTATGAGCAAAGGTTAATGTTAAGCAGGCTCTCATCAGTAGTTAAGTTGGATTTCTTGTAAAATAAGGGTGAAAGTTGACATGTTGGTGGATTCATTGGCTAAAGTTTTGGTTGGATTCCATGTAGAATAGGTGTAAAGTTAGACCACTTTTGCTAATTTCATTATCCAATGTTTTGGTTAAAAATAATTTAAGAAATCTCATTTCTTCCCTTGAACTTGATATGAATGGCCAAATGTTGACGTATATTGCATTCCTTGTTGCTATGACAATATTCTGATATATACTTAATTTTTTTGTAGTTCGCTTTTACGCTTTTGAGAAAGCTCATCGACTTGACCCACATTCAAGTGGACATGGTGTTCGTCAATTTAAAATTGCACTTCTTCAACGTTTAGAAAAAGTAATCATTGGTAGCAATATTTATTTATTTATTTCTTTATAGTTATAGCCATTAATTCTTGCTTTCTTCTTTTGTTTACAGATCTATTCCACAATTTTTTGGAATTCATAAACTTTAGTCTTCAAATCTGTAGGTTAGTATTTTAATTTATATATTTAGAATTTTATTGTGATAAATCATTGTTTACTTGTTAGTATGAATTAGAGTATATATGTATGGTGATATTGTAATTAAAATTATTAGTTCAATTTGCTGAAATTTGTGAAATTAGTATGAAGTTATTGTGAAATTAGGCTAAAATTTGGTGAAATTAGTTTGAAATCATTGTTGAGTGGTTTTCATTGTGATATTGAACTTGGAATTGGTATGAATTAGTATGTAATATTGTAATGAGGATTATTAGTTTAATTGACTGAAAATTTCTGAAATTAATATGAAGTTATTGTAAAATTTGGCTGAAATTATGTGAAATAAGTTCAATTTGCTGTAATTTGTGAAAATAGTATGAAGTTATTGTGAAATTTGGCTGAAATTTGGTGAAATTAGTTTGTAATCTTTGTTGACTGGTTTTCATTGTGATATTTAACTTGGAATTGGTATGAATTAGTATGTAATAGTGCAATGAGGATTATTAGTTCAATTGACTGATATTTTCTGAAATTAATATGAAGTTGTTGTGTAATTTGGATAAAATTTGGTAAAATTAGTTCAAAGGGCTGAAATTTGTGAAATCAATATGAAGTTATTGTGAAATTTAGCTGAAATTTGGTGAAATTAGTTTGTAATCTTTGTTGACTGGTTTTCATTATGATATTGAACTTGAAATTACAAGTTTAAACTGATACAAAGAAGATCTAATCTACAATTGATACGTAATAATTTAGGTTAAAGAAAACTCATCTAATGGAAGTACCCGACAAAACTTGGTTGAGCTTACGTTGAGATAATCCAAAATATGAGGAAGGAGTTGACCACTTCCTACATTTTGCAGTGAGTAGTACAGGACGACAGAAAGTGAAATGTCCTTGCGTGAAATGTTTGAACACGACTTTAATGGATATAGTCGATGTGAAGATTCACCTCATCGTTTATGGAATAAATGTGAATTATGAATTTTGGTATTGTCATGAAAAAAAAGAGGAGTACTACTAATGTGGTTTATGATCATGATAATGATGATGATGAAGATGATGATGACGACGACGATATTGATGACGATGATGATGATGTGGTGCCGGAAGCCACAAGTACTTCACCGAACTTGAATAATACGGTCAATGAACAAAATAGTATATGCAAGATTTTATACATTATATGTTCTTCAACGTTAATGCTGGCCCGAGCAACGATGAACCAGTCGAGGATGCGCAAAGATTCTATAAATTGCTTGATGATTCTAAACGACCTTTATATGAAGGAGCACGAATAACCAAATCATCTGCACTATTGAAACTCCTCCACGTAAAGAATGTCGGTCAATGGACAAACGCTTCATTCGATATGTTGTTGCGTCTACTTAAAGATGACATATTACCGATGGACGCTCAATTGCCAAATTCATACTACGAATGTAAGAAGTTCATTACAGATATTGGGCTTAACTATGAGAAGATAGATGCATGCAAGAGAAATTGTATGCTATATTGGAAGAATGACAAATATTTGGAGTCTTACAGAGTTTGTGGCCTTTCTAGATGGAAAGTCGACCAAACAAGTGGTGTAGTTAGGAAGAAGCAAAATGGAAAACTTATGCCCACTAAGGTGTTAAGATTTTTCCTCTAATATCAAGACTGTAGAGGATGTACATGTGCTCTAAGACCGCTCCAATGATGAGATGGCACAAGGAAGTAAGAGTTGAAGGTGATATGTTGAGACATCCAACTGTTCATACACTTGGAAAACGTTTGATGAGAGGTATAAGGATTTCGCGTCAGACCCCCGTAGCGTGAGACTTGGTTTACCAAGCGATGGGTTTCAACCCTTTGCAAATGGGAAAAATTCATACAGTATTTGGTCGTTATTTTAATTCCTTATAACATGTCACCCAGTCTTTGCATGGATTCTAGCAATTTCATTCTATCTATGTTAATTTCAGGTCCAAAAGTTTGGGAGATGCAATTGACATATTTCTACAGCCATTGATCGAAGAGTTGACTGAACTATGGCATAGTGGTGTGAGAACGTTTGATGCACACACCTCGCTAGGGGTGAGCATAATATGGGTTTACCCAAACCCAACCCTAACCCAAACCCAAAATATTAATTTGGGTTGGTTAATATGGGTTGGGTTGAGTATGGGTTGGGTTGAATATGGGTTGAGTTTAATTTGGGTTGGGTTAGGGTTACCCAAATTACCCAAATTATATAAATTTAGTTTAATTCTCTATTATTAATTCAATATAAACTAATCATCTTCCAACTTTAAGTCGAACACGTTTTTGACATGTTTAACATATTTTTCATACGTTTAACACGTTTTGCACACATTTAACACGTTTTCAATATTTTTAACACGTTTCACTTATAACATGTTTTTCACATGTTTAACACGTTTTTCACACGTTTAACACGTTTAATACGTTTTTCATACGTTTAATACGTTTTTCACACGTTTTCACAATTTTGACACGTTTTCACGTTTTTGACACGTTTAACACGTTTTCACGTTTTTGACATGTTTTCATGTTTTTGACACGTTTAACACGTTTTTGACATGTTTAACACTTTTTCACACCAATAACACGTTTTTCACGTTTTTGTCACGTTGAACACGTTTTTGAAATGTTTAATACGTTTAACACATTTTTGACAAGTTTAACACGTTTTTTACGTTTTTATACGTTTAACACGTTTTTAACATATTTAACACGTTAACACGTTTTTGATAAGTTTAACACGATTTTCACGTTTTTAGCACGTTTAACACGTTTTAAACATATTTAACACGTTTTTGATAAGTTTAACACGATTTTCACGTTTTTGGCACGTTTACCACGTGTTTGACATTTTAACACGTTTTTTTATATGTTTAACACGTTTTTCACACGTTTAACACGTTTTTAATATTTTTGTCACGTTTTCACACTTAAAACATGTTTTTGACACGTTTAACATATTTTTATGTTTTTGGCACGTTTAACAAATTTTTGACATGTTTAACACGTTTTCATACTAATAACACGTTTTTGTCATGTTTAACACGTTTTTGACATGTTTAATACATTTAACGCGTTTTTGACAAATTAAACACGTTTTTTTTACGTTTTTGGCACGTTTAACACGTTTTTAACATAACTAACACGTTAACACGGTTTTCACGTTTTTGGCACGTTTAACACGTTTTTAACATTTTAACACGTTTTATATGTTTAACACATTTTCACACGTTTAACACGTGTTTCACACATTTAATATGTTTTTCACGTTTTTGGCATGTTAAACACGTTTTTGACATATTTGACACGTTTTTCACACATTATCACGTTTTTCACATTTTGGTACGTTTAATACGTTTTTGACATGTTTAACATGTTTTTCACATTCTTAACACGTTTAAATGTTTGTAACATGTTTAATACGTTTGTAACATGTTTAACATATTTTTCACGTTTTTGGCACGTTTAACACGTTTTTGACATTTTAACACGTTTTACACATTTAACATATTTTTGACATGTTTAGCATATTATTTTACACGTTAACACGTTTTGATAAATTTTAACACGTTTTGTCATGTTTAACACGTTTTTGGCATTTTTGACACGTTTAATATATTTTTCACACGTTTGACATTAAACGTGTGAAAACGTATTAAACGTGTCAAATGTGTTAAACGTATTGAATGTGTGAAAAACGTATTAAACGTGACGAAAGCATATTAAATGTGTCAAAAACGTGAAAAACGTGTAAAAAAACGTGTTAAACGTCTCAAAATGTGGAAAACGTGTCAAAACGTGTTAAACGTGTCAAAATGTGTTAAACGTGCCAAAAATGTGAAAAACGTGTGAAACGTGTCAATAATGTGAAAAACGTATTAAACGTGTTGAAAATGTGTTAAACGTGTCAAAACGTGTCAAAAACGTGTCAAACGTGTCAAAAACGTGTTAAACGTGTTAAAAACGTGTTAAACATGCCAAAAACATGAGAAACGTGAAAAACGTGTCAAAAACGTGTTAAACGTCTCAAAACGTGGAAAACGTGTTAAACGTGCCAAAAATGTGAAAAACGTGTGAAACGTGTCAATAATGTGAAAAACGTATTAAAAGTGTCAAAAACGTGTTAAACGTGTTAAAACGTGTCAAAAACGTGGAAAACGTGTTAAACGTGTCAAAACGTGTCAAAAACGTGTGAAACGTGTCAAAAATGTGAAAATTATGTTAAACGTGTCAAAACGTGTTAAAACGTGTTAAACGTGCCAAAATGTGTCAAAATGTGTTAAATGTGTCGAAAACGTGAAAAAATGTGTCAAAAACATGTTAAACGTGTCAAAAACGTGTTAAACGTGTTAAAAACGTGTTAAACATGCCAAAAACATGAAAAACGTGTTCAACGTGTCAAAAATGTGTTAAACGTGCCAAAAACGTGTTAAACGTGTTAGATGTATGAAAAACGTGTTAAAATTGTCAAAAACATGAAAAACGTGTTAAACGAATAAAAATGTGTTAAATGAGTCAAATACATGTTAAATAAAAAAATAAAAAAAAAATAATTTGGGTTACCCAACCCATACTCAACCCAACCCATACCCAACCCATATTAGTAAATAATATTGGTTGAATTATGGGTTGAGTAAATTTAATTTGGGTTGAATATGGGTTGGGTAATACGGGTTGGGTTTACCCGTTTGCTCACCACCTCGCAATACTTTAATATGCATGCCGCGTTGCTATGGACCATTAACGACTTTCCAGCATACGCAAATTTGTCAGGGTGGAGTACAAAAGGGAAACTCGTTTGTCCTTGTTGTAACAAAGACACTATATCTCTTCGATTGGTTAGTTGGAAGAAACAATATTACATGGGTCAATGACGCTTCCTTCCACCAAACCACAAATACAGGAGGGATAAAGATTCATTTGATGGTCGAACAGATTATAGAGAGCCCTCAAAAATTTTAACGGGAGAAGAAATTTACGAGCAATCACGAGACCTAGATGGAACCGTTCTAACTACAGATCAAAGGAAGAAAACCAAAATATATCATGAAAAACGGGGAGACAATTGGAACAAACTTAGCATTTTCTTCAATTTGCCTTACTGGAGATCATTATTATTGAAACATAATTTGGATGTGATGCATATTGAGAAAAATATTTGTGATAGCGTGTTGGGAACAATGATGAATGTGAAAGAGAAGACTAAGGATGGTCCTAAAGCCCGAAAAGATTTATAACTATTGAACATAAAACACTGGTTACATCCTATAAATGTAGAAGGAGTAGTTCATTATCCAGAAGCCCCTTTCACTTTGTCCTCTAAGAATAAACAACATCAGGAGGATGAGGAGGTTGAGCAGGAGCATCATGGGGACGACCAGTCCACTCCGGACACTGCTGGTACTGGTAAATTTGTATAAATATTTATTGTTTATAAAGTTTATAATGTTTTTGACATAATAATATTAATTTGTTTCTTTTATAGGTTCTTCCTTCACTTGGAGACGAGGTTGGAATAAGAATATCGAGTTTGCTAAAAGGGCTCAAGGATCTAAAGTGCAGCTGACTTTCAGAGACATGGATGGGAGGTCAGATGGTGATGCGAGGCGTATGTGGTCTCGGCATGTGGGGTCGATGGTGCGGGATCTTAAACTCATCTCGCATCACCAATTAAAGTGGATATCTTTAAGTACTGACCAACTCGATTCACTGTGGCATGCTATGACGGTAAAAAATTGAACCTTAATTAACATTCAAATAAAGTTTTATAACATTTGGTGGGTTTATATTTCAAGATCCATTTGAGAATACAGATATGTCTATAGATACGTTTAGAGAGGCCGAGATTGTACACGCAAAACAAATATGGGATAGGTGGTGCTCCGATTTGAGTCGGGATTACGTCCGGATTCATAACGGAGATGAGGCGGCTGTGCTTGCGAATCCACCACCATGTTATGATCTAGTAGATAGGAAGTTCCTCTACAGACACCACTTCTTCACCTAGAATTTCAAGGTACGTATAATTTCATAATTGAAATATGTACTAAGAACACTAGTTCTAACTTCTTTTTTATTTTAAATGCAGAAAAAAAAAGCTCTATCAATATTGGCAACAGAAAAAAAGTGAAGTTTCCGCACCATACAGACAGTAAACCATTTTCGCGCGTAGAAGAAGAATTGATATGTATGTACATTATTCAATTATACCTATTATAAATAATTTAACTAATTTACAGATGAACACTAAATTATTTGTACAGACGGTTGAACTCGGATGTCCACGAACTATCATAGAGAGGTTTAGAAAGACTCAAACTCCGAAACCCACCAAAGACAACCCGACCCCGACGCTGAACCCAATATCACAAGA
Source organism: Impatiens glandulifera (assembly GCF_907164915.1). Lineage (NCBI taxonomy): Eukaryota > Viridiplantae > Streptophyta > Magnoliopsida > Ericales > Balsaminaceae > Impatiens > Impatiens glandulifera. The sequence continues at coordinate 52,111,419 of NC_061862.1, read as the reverse complement.
GAAGATCGTAAATTATTAAATAATTTTAATTGAAAATTTAATAGAACTATATATACATCTTATACAATGAAACATTGAAATGTGCAAGTGGAGATGGAACAATTGATTAATTACACACCTGATATCTCCGACTTCGAAGTGACTGAAAAAGTATTTGGGCCGCAACAACACGGGACGGTGATGGGTATGGGGTTAGGGTGCGGCCAATGCGATTTCGCAGGGATCGGCGGAGGGGAAACAATTCACAACGTTGAGGATCGTCGTTAAGAGAGGAGAACATCCAGCTCCGGAGGCGGGTCAATGAACTCGAAAGTAACAACGACAGAATGCAAGCTGAACTGGAGGAATCTAAACGACAAATTGCACATATATTATCATAGTTACCGAATCAACCACCACCCCTACCACCACCCTCGAGTTAGTACATTTCAGTAAATATTTTTTTATGCATTATGTACTTTTTGGATGTCATGGATTAGTTTAACGTGTTTGGAGTATGTACTTTTTAGATATGGTTTAGTTAACGTGTTTGGAGTAAGTAGTTTTTGGATTAGTATACTATATTTTGAATTGGATTATGAATTTTGAAAATGTAATGGTTTTTTTTTTGTTAATGAATTGTGTTTTAATTTTTTTTGTTTGGCTGATAAGTAAGAGGTTAAGGTTATGCAAAAAAATAAATAAAATCATTAAAAATCTGTATAGAGAGAATACTGAAATATATCAAGGAATCTGTCCAAAAATCCTATGAACATAATCCCGACAGATTTACACAAATCTGTCGGCAAAGCCCAATACCGACAATTATATGTAAAACTGTTGGTAATACCCAATACCGACACTTTTTAATGCATCTGTCGGTATAGGTAATATCGAAAGATGTGAATGAATCTTTCGATAAAGTCATTACCGAAAAATTTCAATATCTTTCGTTATTTATCTAAAAATAGATTAAAGAGCCTATTCGGTTTTATGTATCCAAGTTGTTGTCAGCCTAATTAGAAGAAATACGATCTATGGTAAAATTTCATTTTATAATTAATTCCGATAGATTTAATCATATCTTTAGGTTATACCGACAAATTTGTCACCTATCGGCTTAGACCCCTAACCCAATACTGACAAGAGAAAAACCGACAAATGCCGACAGTTTGTTTGACTTGTCAGTAAATGGGTATTACCGACAGTTATATGGCCTTTACCAACCGTTTATACTCTCGTTAAAAGGTTATTTTAACTAGTGAAGTTTAATTTGTACCATAATAACGCTCTCATCAATTCAATATTGGAATACATTTGAAAATTGAAATGTTAGGTAAACATTTATAATCTACAAAGTATGTTTAAATGCCCCAATGCTGCATTGATAATCAATCAAATAAATAATTTTTGTTTCAGTAAAATAAATTAAATCCAAAGATCTTGCAACCCAACTATTCACTTGAATGTTACAATAATTTTAATAGATTGATTAGTTGTTTTTTTATTAAAGGTTTTTCTCGGATCTTTTTTATTAAAGGTTTTTCTCAAGATCTGATTATTAATATTATTAATTAGTTATCCAAATATTAAATATTTTGACTAATTAATTTATTACCACCCTTATAAAATAGGAAGAAAAAGTCAAAATTATCAATAAACAAAATTTTAGAATGAAGAGGATTTATCTATGATCATATTTATATAAGAAAATGTAATCATTAATATCAAATTATATTTACTTTACTATATATAACATAAAATATTTTGATAATTTAATCTATTTATTCATAAAAAAACAATTCTCTAAACAAAAGTATTCAAATCAAACAAAGATTTCATTTATTTGTTGTTCTATATAAATAAACAATATAGATAAAATTTAAAATAAAGTATGGATAACAATTTTACCATGTAAAAAATGATTAAATTTGATGTTAATGTATTTTAGATGTGACATTGATGTCTAATTAGGATTCAATAATAATAATAATTATTATTATTATTATTATTATAATTATAAGAGTGACATGGAAGACAATTTGAAATGAAAAGATATGTCACCCTATCACTAACTGCACAAACTGAATAAATGATAAAGTGTAAGAAGAGAAAAAAGAGGTTTTTTTTCAAAGAAATTGCGGCAGGTAATTCCATTTCAAATTCAATCTCAAAATCATTTCGCTTATTATTATATTAGGGAAAATTACTTGAACGGCACTATAAAATATAATTATTTCAATCGCTCACTTTTAGCCCTTAAACTAATTTTTGAAACAAATTGTCCCTTAAACGTTTAGAAAGGTCACAAATATCCTTTATATCAACTTTTTTTTTTTAACATAACGGCTTAAACTTAAAATATTAATTTTTTTTATATATTATTTTTAATCTTATTTTTTATATTTATATATATATATATAATTATTAAATTGCTTATATATAATATTATATATATTATTATTAGTTTTTATATTTATATAATTATTAATTTTTTATATAATATATAGATAAAAAAAATATATATAATTTATTTTTATCTTATATATGTAACTATATAAAATAAAGTTTAAAATAATTTATATAATATGTATATAATTTATATATATTATCTTTAATCATTAATTTATATATAATATATAATTTAAAAAATAATTTAAGAGTTATTAATAATTGAGTAGTTGGAGGATTACCCTTACTTTTAACCCTCAAATTAGATTTAATAATTATATATATAAATATAAAAAAATAATTAAAGATAATATATAAAAAAAATAATATTTTAAGCTTAAGCCATTATGTTTAACCAAAAAGTTGACGGAATGGCTATTGGTATTGGTGACCTTTCTAAAAGTTAAAGGGGCGATTTGTTTCAAAAATTAATTTTAGGTTTAAAAGTGAGCGATCGAAGTAGTTAGAGGGTCGTCCAGGTAATTTGCCCATAATAATAAAAAAAAATTATATGATTAGACTCGAAAAAGCTCGACGAGCCATTAAACAAGTCTTACTTAAGCTCAAATTCAGCTTGAATTTTTAACGAGCTAGCTCGAGCTCAGCTCGAGTTTGATTTTGACCAAACTCGAATCGAACTTTGACCGAGCCACTCACTAGAAACTCACGAGTGGCTCGACTCATTTACACTCTAGATCAAAATGATGTTACATTCATTGAGAATTAATTCCAACTTGTTTATAAAAAATATTTCCCAACTAATTGAATAATAACCAGATTAAACTAAAAAAACACAATATTTTAAAAAATCTAGTTTATAAATTTAATTTTTCGAAATTCTTGATTCAGGTTGTAAGTTTTCATCTGATATTTTTTAACAGAAAGTTAAAAAATCATATAAGGAATGATTCTAAACAAAGAAATCACATGAACAAACCTTACAACAGATCAAACTTAAAAATTTTGAAAAAATCAAACTTTCAATTACAAATCAAATTACAAAGGTTATGGATTCTTACAAAAATTTGGAGAACACTCCTTGAATATATTCGAAGCTATCTAGAAACCTGGATCAGATTTGTGGTGACCGAAAAAGATATTTACAAAAATCAGTTCTTGGTCGGATTTTAAATCCTTGATTCCTTCTGTAATATGATGTAATTGTTTGATGATTTGGTAGAGAAACCCAAAGCGACTATTTATACTAGCCTAAAGTCGGATGAGGAGGAGTAATTTAAGTTGAAATCAAAGAACTCCATTTTTATCCCTAATTCTATCATTAGTCGTGGAAGCCTAGCTAGGAGATAGGATAAGGCTTATCGTCTTAGGGGTATTGCTGGCGGAGATAAGGCAATCCCGTACACAGAATTTGAAGGGATAATGATGGTTTTAGACGGAGCGGAGCTTTTGGAAGAATCACCTCTATTTGATCGAGATTTCGGCGATCGCCTGGTCTAACCGTAGGGACAAGCGAAACAATGTTGTTTCGTCTAACGGGGTTAACGTCCCGTTAGTTGATCTAGTGTGTGCGGGAGCACACTAGCTTCATCACAACGGGTTGTGTCGCGCGTTCATGAGCGTTGGATGAAAATCTAGACTGATTTGATAGTTGAGAATCTATTGCAACCTATTAAACATAATTCCTACTACACTAGTTTATTAGATTGATGTTTTATAAAAAAGTTATTTAAAATCGCTTTTTAATCCATTTTTTACTATTTTTTCATAAAAATTTTACAAAACATATTTCTAAAATCATAATAAAATTTATGTTCATATTTTATATTTTTAGATATTTTTGGAAAGTTTGGGATATTTATTTAATTGTTTTTTAAGACATAAATTGCATACAATTCATGTTTAATTTCCAATTAAATAATTTCAAGCCCTTATTAGTTAAAATAAATATAATATTTTAACCTCAAATTATTTTTGAACTTTTTTAATACTTTTTATAATTAGAGTTTAATTATCACAACAATTAACTTTAATTTAATTTTATTTCCTCTTTGAGTTATTTTGAATATTAAAATTCAATACATTATTTTAATAAGATTAAAAATAATAAAATTATTTAAAAATTAAGGTAGGTTAAATTTTTATGCCTACAATCTTGTTAATTATTAATCATAACCAAATTTAAAAAATATGTTTAACAATTATTATTAATTTTAAAATTTTAATATTGATCTTTTTAGTATTTACATTCATACTATAATTATATAATTCACTTTTTAAATGTTACATGTAGAAAATAAAATAATAAGAATAAAAACAAGTTGTCCAGTATATTTTAAAAATAGATTCTTGAAAACGGCAAGGAATTATATATTTTATTTTTTTATTTATAAAGACTAAGTGAAACCACATGTGAATATAATCAGTGTAATTTTTAAAATATAATAAAATGTATATTTAAAAAGGAAAAAATTATAAGACAACTGAATATATATTTTTCAATATAATAATATATAACATAATAAAAACAATTAAACAAACAATATATATATATATATTTAGTTGTAGAACTCAACTTTAATAAAAAAAAAAATATAAAACTATACAGTGAATAATATATACCTAGGTCTTTTTTGTTTCAACATTGTGTCACTAAACTATTTTGAACTAAATTATTATTTTAAATTTTATAAATAAGTTAAATAATAAAATATATAAACATATATTTAAAAATTAATAATATAAATAAATTATTAAAAAAAATTAAAGAGATAAAAATAAATGATTAATAAAGAGAAGAGAGATAAATTATTAATGAACAAGAGATAAAGAAATAAAATTTGAAATGTTGAGTCATCATGCCTAGTTAGCTTTCCACATCGGTTCGCTGCATATTCGTTGCAAAATTTTCAAAAAAAAAATGTCGAACTATTAAATTTCAGATAATTGAAATTCATTAAAGCTCAGTTATATTCAATAAACTAGTGACAAAAAACATATGTTTTTCTCTTAACGAGACAAAAACATCATAATAAGACTTCGTAATACATCTTATATACATCTTTACTAATTTGTTTGATAGACAACGGCATTGGTAGATTAGATTCTCCATTTTTCTTATTGGAGCTAGACAATGATGACGATCACAAAAAACAACAGCAACTCCCTACCCGATCTCTAATAGGCGCCTCCTCTAGTTAGAAATTTAGGAATAATTTACTTTAACATCTTTTTATAAATAACAAATATTAATATTGGCATAACCATATTGTAGTTATTACCGTTGTTATTGATTAAGTAAATTACTAGCTTGTTTTTCCTTCTTAGTCACGAAAATACTGCATTGAGGCTAATATTACTTAAACACCCAAAAACTCTTAGTTTTCAGGAAAGCAAAATGTCTTAAGGATGACATGTCTGGTTTCTTCTTGTAAAGAGTCTGAATCTGAATGGTGGAACCATTTTAGAACAGAAGTAGGTAATTGATTATTAGACAGCTTCATTTTATTTGTGTTGAATGCAAACAGTGGCTTTTGAAAAGACTATTGCATTTCTTATAAGGTATTGTTTGGATTCCGGTTTTTTTAGATTCTGGTTTTTTTAAAAACCCAAATTAATTATTACAAACATTGTACGTACTATTTTAATATTAAAATAATAATTTTCTTTTTTTCCTTATTTACCCTTCTTATTAATTACCGTTTTTCATCTTCTACCTTTAAATATTTAATATTTAAAATAAAATTTTAAAATAAAAAGCGTATTTTAGTCTTTTTTGGAAATTATTTTTAAGTAATGGGATTAAATAAAAAGAAATTGATTTAAAAAGTGATTTAAGATTAAAAAAACACCTTACAAGAACAAGACCTAAGACATAACTATTTTTTCAGATTTTTGAAACGGGTTATATGAGTTTTTTAAAGTTGAAAGGGCTATTTAAAATGTATGGATGGTATAATTAACTTTGTTAACTTTAAATTAATAAAAGTTGATATAACGTATATATTATAAAAAATTGGCTTATCGGATTAAATCAGTAAAAAATAGAATTTTTTTAAAAATTTTAAATTTATTAATTAAATATTATTTTTTTATTAATTAATTAATCAATTTCTCTTTTATTTATTTATTAATTTATTTATTTATCTTTTTTGTAATATTTTTGTAAATATTTTTTTTATTTAATATAAACAAAAATGAAACTAATAATCTTTTTATTTAATTTTTGTTTATTCAGGTTTATAATAATAGTAAAACAAAATTATTAAGTTTTTTTTTTTATAATCTTGATTACTACTCGCTTAGAATTGGATGAATTAATATCTATTTTATCCAAATTCAATGGTCTTTTGTTGTTGAAAGGATGAGTTATTGTAATATCTAAGTATTAGCTTTTTAAAAAATCAAACAATTTTAAAATAATCAATGTTGATATATGGGATATTTCGTTTGAGAAGGTCACAAGTAGAATAAAAGTAAAAACGCTGTAGGCGCTAATTGATTATTGTTATTGTCTGTAATTCAATTATTGTTTCATTGTCAAATCTAGAAATTGTCTAGATCTGATCTTAAATTTTTGTATTTTTTTTCCCTCTTTTGAGTTTTTTTAATGAAATGGCACTAAGCTGTTTTCCCCCCCCCCAAAAAAAAAGAGAGAAAAAAAAATGAATATTAAATTAATAAATATATAATTTTTAATTTTTTTTTACTAAAATAGGGTAAATAAATCAAATTTTGATACATTTAAATAAACTTTTATTAACTCGTACGTATAACTGAAATAGGTGTATTTGTTGTTTTTTTTCAAAGATTAAATCAAACTTTGAAGTGAGAATCATTTTTGTTCTTTCTGATTATGAGCACAAATCACAACTCGACTGAAATGGATTTTCAACCAAGTACAATTGAATTACATTATTTGAAGGATGTCATAGTCTATTGTGCCAAATTCCAGATACATAACAAACTCTAGAATAATCAATAGGTCTACCTCCATGCATTTTATCATATGAATCATCCTTTTCGTTTCCTCTACTTCTGTAACGCTACAAAGTCTCCATTTCTTCCTTTGTTCGTCAGTCAAACGTTGTAGGCAGAATAATTGCAGGCTTGTCAAAGTACCTGATACATGTTATGCATCTTATTACATAAAACTAAAGAAAATGACATACTATTTATTACACATCTTCACCCTATCTTTTTTATGCTAAGAGTTCCAATCAAATAAAATCTCCCATCACATATATTTTTTTCATCATTACGATTCAATCTAATCACATAGGGTGAATATTATACATTTTAAACATAATTCATGAAATTAATTAGTTGCTGGGCCTTTGTGACAAATTTGTTGGGTAAAATATTATTAAGTCACAATAGACCACCTTATACTCAATTAATGATTGATTGTTAAATTATTAGACATCATTAACTATAACACATATTCACATATATAATTTTAATTTTATGTATTGTCCATTTAGTAAAGCTATTTGTTTTTTACTCGTGTCACGGATCTTTCACCCATTATCCTTCTGGATGTCATTACCATCTTTACAACATGTCTATTTATTCATCTTTTTATTTTTGAATTTTGTGTTCTTATTTGAAAAATAAATCATTCACTAGGTTCAACCTACAAGCTATATCAACTTTAAACTCATGTACATAACATAGTATACAAGATATATCATATAGAAAAGGTGAATCGATTTAGAGGCACTAGTAAAAAAATGTGTTGTTATTGGCGAAATTTAACGGCGGTATATAAAACCGTAGTTAGTACCTTACATGTAACTGCGGTATATAAATTGCAGTTAACCGTCTTATTTTTAATTACGGTATATAAAACCGTAGTTAAAAGTCTTACATTTAACTACAGTATATAAAACTGTAGTTAAAAGTTGTACATTTATCTGCAGTATATAAAACCGCAGTTAAAAGTCTTCCATTTAACTGCGGTATATAAAACCGCATTTAAAAGTCTTACCTTTAACTGCGTTATTATATACCGCAATTAAATGTTTTATCTCGTATATATAAAACCACAGTTAAATGCTTTATTAAGATTATCAAACATAAAAAATATTATTAATAAATCTTAATTTATATTATTTTATAAATTAATTAAAATATAAGATAGACTTTTTAATTTTTATTATTTTAAAAATTAATTATTATACAAGCATGTAAAGTTGTGGGTAGATAAAATTATAAAAATTAAATAATAAAATATTTATTATCAATCAAATAATGTATTATAAATATTATTATTCATATTATATATATATGGATATTTTTACTAAGTTATTAGAAATATATATTAATAATATTATCTATAAATATGTTATATTATAAAAAATGTACATAAATTATTTATTAATGTGAATAAATTATTTTAATGATTATATAAATATATAACCAATATAATTGAGTTAAATCTTTAATAAAAAATTTGTTATAGAGTTTTAATTTTTTTTTTTAATTGTAATGGTAAATTTTAATTTTTTAGAATATATATATATATATGAATTAAGTAAATATACTAAAATCTTAAAATTTCGAGATACTTTATATTTATATTTATATTTATATATATATATTATTTACTAATAATTATTCTAAAATATACTTTATAATAACCTTCCAAATAAAATATAAACATATTATTTGTGTTTAATAATATATATAAATTATTTTCTGTTCAATATTTATATAAAACACACATTATTTTAACTATTATATATAAAATCGCAATTAAAAGTACACAAATTATATAGAGTATAAAATGTATAAAAATAAAAATTATAATTAAGTATAAATAATATAGGTTTTGATACGTGGTGCAAATTATATAAAGCATAAGTGTATAAAATATAAATTATAATTAAGTATAAATAATATAGGGTAGAATAAGTTATATAGGTTAGTGAAATTGGTAGACTCGGACAATTACATCGTCCTCAAATTTTTCAGGAGCCTCAAATCTTTAATTTTTAGTATATATAATATTATTTATTATATATTATATATTATTATTTATTTTACCTATAATATCATATTACTTTATATTTATTTTCTTATAATACGTTAACTTTTCTCTCTCTATGTATTAAATATAATAATATACAATTTTATCTCTCCATATTATATAATAATATTTTATTTATTTATCTCCTTATATTATATATAATATAATAATATATTATTTTTTTTCTCTCTATATTATATCTAATATAATAATATATTAATTTTTTCTCACTCTAATTTGTAAATGATTTTATTACTTTCTTATATTATTTTTTTATCATTAATATTAGTATTAATATTAGTAGGCACATTTTCTATCTATCTATCTTTTCTCATTTTTAATATTTATCAAAAGTTTTCGATATAGAAATATCATACATAATATATCAAAAATTTTATTAAAAGAGGCTTCAAAATAAAAAAACACACATCAATACTTACTACCATATATACTTTTTCCTGTTTTGAAATCAATGATCTAGTTATATATTTTTTTTTTATATTTAATATGTTTTTATAAAATGTACAACTATTATATTTATTTTAATTTTAAGGACACAAAATTTGAATTTGAATTTTCATTATTATTATAATTCTATATTTATTTATATTATAAATAATATTATTTATTATTGCAAATTATTTAATAATTAATTTAATTTTAATTAAAATCTAAAATTTTAATTATAATATAAATTGTAAATTATATTTATTTAATTGAAATATTATTAATAATTATAATAAAATAAACTTAAAATAAAATTTATGTATAAAATATAAAAATATATTCTTCATAATATAAGTAAATATAGAAAATAATAATTAATAAAATTATCGTTATAAAATAAATAAACATTTTATAATTAAAATATTAAATTAATTAAAATATATATTAAAAATGATTATATATAATAATAATAGTAAAACTAAATAAAATATATTTTATATATTATATAATAATAAGTTATATATAAAACTAAGTTGAAAATAAATTTTAACTTATAATATCCATGATTTTAGAATGTTAATAGGTTTTAAATTCTTAATTTTAACTATTTTATAATTTAATTGAAATATAAGCTAAAATATAATAGTGTATATAAAACTATGTATTATAATTGTTTACACAAGAATGATAAAAGAATGATAAGAGATTATTTTCAATCAAATATATGAATAATATTATTAATACTATGAGTAGTGATAGGAGAGGGGATTTGATGGAGGGAATGGGAGAATGAATAATATATCACTACATCATTACTGGTTGAAAAAAAAAATAAAAGGCTAGGAAAGAGAAGAGAAAGAAATTTTGTTATTTTTTTGACTAATAAAATTAAGCTACATCATTGCCTCCCTCAAATTCCCTCTCACAATCATTTCTCTAATATTATATATATATATATTAAGTGAATAAATTATTTACAATTATAATAATGTAATTTTAAATAATAAAAAAATAAAATATTTGTATAGTTGTTATTAATGTAACAAATCATCTAATTTTTAGAATATGTTTTATATATAATTATTAACTTATAAATAAGACTTTTATTATTAATTAAAATTTTATTTTATAAATTAATTAGTGATGAATTAGTCTTTTAATTATTATGAGTTAAAAAACAATTTTTGTATTTAATTATGAGAGAAAATTATGATAAAAAGCAATTCTATATATTATTGATAATTCTATATATCTAATAAATGAATATAAAATAATAATATAATAAAACATATATAATAAGGTGGTAATTTATTTTTTTTATTCTTTTTAGAAATAAATCCACTTTTGTTGAAGTATAAAATATAAATAATTTTATAAAAGTAAGTTAAAAATAAATTTTATCTTCAATCAACTAAGTAAATGTAAATTTTTGTATGAACTTATTTTATAAATTAATTAGTTATTTATTAAACTACTATTTTATTATTGACATATTTATTTAGTATTAAATTTTATTTAAAATAAAATTTATTTTTTTAGTAATATTTATAAACTTCTTTTTATAAAAAATATATCAAACTAACTCAACTTAATATTTAATACACTCATATAAATAGTCTATCTAAATCTAACAAATTAATATGTTCACACTTAAATATAATACATGATCATTCTTAAATTGAACAAATATTAATATTTTATATTTTATAAAAATAAGATTATGAATTTAATAATTTAAAGCTAACTAGATTTATAAAATTTTAAATTAATACTCCATAATGTATTTATAATTCTTTTATCATGTATGATTTATAAAAACAATTAAAAGTCTTAATGTCTAATGTTTGAAGTTAAAAATTTATTGTTAGATTTGTGAATGTATATAAAATTTGTAAATATATATCAATTTTAATATTATATATTATTTTATAAAATTTATAGTTATACATGGATAAAATAAAGTTATATCTCTAAATTTTAATATTAAATTAAAAAAATTAAATTTAGTAAAATTTATTAATTTATTGAAAGTAACAAAAAAAATTAATTATTATTGTACTAAATATATTGATATAATCTAATATATAAATACAAATACAGAAAATTAATATATAAATACAGAAAAATTAATATATATATATATAATTTTATAAAAGTCAAATATCAATTTTAACTTCATAATATACATGATTTTAAGAATATAAATAATATATAAATAATGACTTTTTAATTTGCTTGATATAAATTGAAACTTGTATACAAAATGATAAAGGCTTAGAAAAGTAATAAAGAATTTAAAATTTAATCAGGATTTTTTAAGAAATATATTATATATAAATATGACCTATTAAATGTAATATTTTAATATAAACTAATTTTTTTAATTAATTAGTAATGAATTAGTGTATTCATTAATCTTTTAATATAAACTAATTTTTAAATTAACTATTAAATGAATTAGTCTACTCATTAAAAATATAACTAATTTATTTAAAGTTAAATAATAGGTATAATAAAATAAAATATATTTGTATATATAATGAATATATGAGTTATATATAATGAATTGTGAGTTAAAAAATAATAAATTAAAAAAGTGAATGAATAATTATTAATAAATTTGAATTAATACATCAAAAAAATAATATATATATATATATAATATTTATAAATATATATATATAATATTTATAAATAAATATATATATATAACTAACGTGTATATATAAATCTTAATTAGAAAAAATGAATTATTAGATAATTATTAATAAATTTGTGACATAAAATTAAAATTATAAGATGTATTTAAATAATATATATATATATATATTATCAAAATTTTAATTATATATTTAAAATGTATAGTTATATATGATAAAATAAAATTATGTCGACTAATTTTTAATATTTAGTCAACAAAAATTAAATATAATTTTTTTATTAATTTAACTAAAGCAAATCAAACGATATAAAATTTATAATTAGAGCTGGAAGAAGAGGTTTCTTCTTTCTCTATATCCACATTCTCCATTACTTATTTATCTTACCTCCCTCATCTTCCATTACATCTTCATCTTACCTTCTTAACCTCCTCATTCTATTACTTCTTCACCGTAACTTTCTCACCTCCCCCTCACATCCTCTTAGTACGATTTATTCTCAAACTTCTCATACTTGCATATTTTACATCCTCCTATTACATTTATTCTCAAACTTCTCATATTTGCATATTTTTAAATATTAGATTAAATGATTATGTATATTCAATTTGACAAAAATGTTGATTCAAATTGGGATTATATATACTCAATTTGAAATATGTGAGATGACAAAGATGTTGAATCAAATTGTCAAGGTCAAGAACTCCAACAAAATAAGGTATGATTTTTTTAATGATGATTCTTTAATTCTCTTATTAATATAATAATTTGAGTAAAATAAATGAATGTTATTTTATCATAGAATCTATATTGAGATTTTATGTATAAAATAATAATTTATTTCAAGTTTAATATGTTTATTTTATGATGTAATATTAGAATGTGTATTAAATTAAAAATTTATGCTCATTATTAGAAATTTGATATTATTTGGTTGTGAAATTATAATAATTTGATATTTTTTTTTGAAAAATGGTTAAAACCATTTCATTAAAATCTCAAAAGTGGGAGGGTCAAAAATGAAAGCTAGACAAACCATAGCTATGATTAAGGATGACAATCAAAAAACCCTAAAAAAACTAACATTCATACATTTTAAAATATAGAGATTACAAACAGAAAAGACTACATTCAAACCTAATCATCCCAGCCTGGGATTTTCGCATGCCATCTATTTTCATTGAGATGCATTGTTCTCCTTCCTCTTACTCTTCCTCTTTCTTTAACGATAAAAGGAGATTGTATTGAAGAGGATGAGGAGTATTGTTGATTCTCATTTTGAATTCTCTCTTTGTACGAGCCCGTTTTGATTTGATAGAAAAATTATTTCTGAGAATTTTAGGGCTTTTACCTTTGTTATCTTCAACTTAAATTTCTGTATTCTTGTCTTCATTATCTTCAGCTTCGGCTTTAGAATCCACATCGGTTTTGAGATTTTCTTTATCGGCTTTAGAATTCTTTGTTTTAGCTTTGAAATTATGGGTATTTTCATCTTAAGTTTCCTCAACAACAACTTGATGTTCATCTTCCCTTTTCATCCTGATCCTTCGCATTATAGAAATTTTATTTCCTTTTCACCTTGATTCCCTTTACTTTCTTTCTTTCACTGCTTTCCTTTTTCTCAAAATCCTTCTTGCTTTCTTCCTCTGCATTTTCCTCATTTTTGTCTTTTTTATTACTATCCTTAACTTCCACAATATGCTCTTCCATTCTTGATTCTTCCGTTTCATTTTTTTTCTTTTTTGTTTCCCAAGCTTTCGTGATTTTCTGTTCTTCCTCAATTGCTTTTTCACATTTAGTACTACTAACATGTTGAAAAGTATTGCAGAAAGCACACCTACTTGGTCTCCATTCATATGAAATTTCCATTACTGTGGGCTTTCCATTCCTATCAACAACTGTCATGTTTTTTGGCAGTGTACTTTGAGGATGCACTTCAATGCTTATTCTAGCAAACATAAGGTGCTCTCCTTCCTCTGTAATTGGGTCCATATATAATGGTTTCCCCAATAGACTAGCAAAGTGACTTAGAGATTCTACATTATACATGTGTGCTCGGATGTTCCTAAGTTTGAACCATATTTGAGCTGTTTCCTTTGACTTTCTTAGAAGGCTCAATTCTTCAAACCATCTCTCAAACTTCATAGAGTTGGATCCAATATAAGTATGCCCAATTTTCAGAATATCATCCAAGTTCGTTCCCTTTTTGAATTGTAGAAAATAGAGATCATGGATGTTTGCAGAAACCTTCTCTAGTCCCTTTTGCTCCCATTGTTTCATTAGTGATTCCTTAGTGTTTGGAAAAGATAGACGGTTTTTTCCTATGTACTTCCAAACAACTACATTTTCCCATTCTTTGATGCATTTTTTTCTTCCACTTCAGTGGGAAATTTAAATTCAAAAGGAGAGTTGAGAATATCAACTTTTGTTTTAAACTCACCCAAGTAGATTTCTGGTTTTTTTTCTGCATTCATTTTCCAGACTTCATTTACCTTCTGGTTGGAATTACTCCTGATTGTATAAGTCTTTGATTTTGGGGACTTCATTAGCTCCCTCATTGTTTCCACTAACCAGTTTACTATCTTTTCGTATTCTTCCTTATTCAGTAGGTTCCAATCTTGAAGATAATGTATATTCAATTGGACGGTGTTTTGCTGTATTTTCTCTTTATTGAGCACAATCTCTCATTTCTTTGCATGCATTAGTAGCTTTGTGATTTGATTTTTAAGTCCAAAGATGTTTGCTCTTTCATTATACTCAACCTTCCATATTCCTTCATTTTCTCCTGTTTCTGCTGCATTTTCTTCTGAATTTATATCAGTAATTGGTTCTTTACATTTGCTACATTCCTGTTTTTCATGGATAATTTCTTCAACAATTCTATCGATTTCTTTTTCAGCTACCTCTCTTAAACCTTCCATCACAAATCCTCTAACTTCCTTATTCTTATTGTTTTTCTTTCTTCCCATTTTGATGAATAGCAGAACACAACAACAAAATAGAGCAATAACAGAATAGGGTACACTAGAAACCCTAACTATTACAGAATAGGGTAAACTAGAAACCCTAACCTTTCAACAAAGCTTTGTAGATGAATAAACGACATAGTTATTAGAGTTGATATCGTGTCGTTCGTGCTGATTGTGCCTATCGTGCCGATTGTGCGCACGTTCTTGAATTGACAAGCGACTTTAAGCAACTAGTGATCGCGACCACAACAAGCCAAACCGTGACCTTGATACCGTGCCGATCGTGTTGTTTTTCCGTTTGTGTTGATCGTGTCGATCGTGTTGTTCGTGCTGATCGTGATAATTTGATATTATTTGGTTGTAAAAATATTTATATCGATTATGTTTATGAAATGATTAAATTTATTAGAAAATTATGTTTATATAGGGATTGAATGATTATTTTTTTATAAAACTTATTTAAACTAGTTATAATTATTATTTATAAAATTTTATCAAAATGTTTTACAGGTTTTAAAAATTGAGAAGAATGTTGGTTTTGAAGAGTGTTCAACCCAACCCAAAAACAATGTTCAACCCAACCCAAAAACAAGAAGGAAGAAAGGAAGAGAAATTGTTATTAAGTTTAGAAATTATAATTTATTTGATTAGTTACGTTAATAAACACATTTTATTATTTTATATTTAAATATAATTAAATTTTATTGTAATAATATTTTGATGTAATTATACTTTTACAGTAATATAAATTATTTAGTGTTATTTATATAGTATAAATATTTTGTTGAATGGTTTTATTTTTTTTCAAAAATATAAGTTTTAATGTTTATTTTCTAGATTATTGCATTAAGTACGATAAATTTATCGTAATCAAAAGTTTTTTTTTTTGTTAAAATCATTAATCAATAAAGACGGTAAAAATATTGCAGCTAATAGTCTTTAGTTGCGGTTTTATAAACGCAGTTAAAAACTATTAACTAAGAGCGGTAAAGTTACCGCAGTTAATAGTCTCTAACTAAGGTTTATAAAACTGCAGTTAAAGACTATTTACTACGGTAATTTTACCGTAGTCAATCGTAGTTAAAAGTTACGTCGTTAAAAAAAATGTTACTTAATAAGGGCGGTAAAGTTACTACAGTTGGAGACTATTAACTACGGTAAATTTATCGTCCTTATTTACAAACATATCTTTAACTACGTTTTTTAAAACCGTAGTTAAATGCTATTAAATGCGGTTTATTAAACTGTCGTGGTAGACTATTAACTGCGGTATTTTTCCCGTTCTTATTGATTATTATTTTTTTAACGGCGAAACTTTTAACGGCGGTTGACTACGGTATTTAAACCGCAGTTAATATGTTTTAACTACGTGAAATTATCTTTTAACGGTGGTTAAAACTGCCTTTAAATATTACTTTTTTACTAGTGAGGTATGTTATTTATTATATATGTTAAAAATATTAATTATCACAATAATATTAGAAAAGTCAGATAATATTGTGATAATATTATCATATTATTATTATAATTATTTCTGTATATGGGTAATTTAATATCTAAAAAGAGATATAAAATATTTAATAGAAGGAAGAGACTTAATAAAATATGTTATCACTCTCTATATTTCTAACATATAAGAACTTCTTTTTTGTTTTTTTAAGATACCCATTAACAATATTTTGCTGTCTCAGCCATGAATAGAGTAGTCATGGTTGGAAATTGAACGTGGCTTAATGAAATAAAATATAGGAGGGAGAGTTGTGCACTTTCATGGGAGAAATCGAGAAACGATTAATGTGAGTTTAATCAAATCTCTTTATCCTGAAACCATGGATGAGTCGTCTTTAGGGTACACGAGATGTCGGTTAAATCAGATAAAGATTATAAATGAAGAGCTATGTGAGACATTCTCGATTCATGACATGATGTTGAATGAAAATAAGTCACATTTAATAGAGATTCTTGTAAAGTGTCAAAAATATATCCTAAAATTCGTGTAATTCCCAACGTGACATACCATTATTAGAGTAATAAGATGAAAAAGATAAATGACCCCCTTATGAGTTTCTAAAGTTAGGAAAACAAACATTGAAGCTGAATTGGATATACTCCGCCTAAAATTTAAATGTTTAGAAAAAAAATATTAGCATGAAATGTTTGTAGGATCAATGTTAGCGTGAAATGTGGCATCCATAAATCTCTTGCAATATTGACTCTATCGGGGTGTCGGACGTAGGGACAGACCCATGATTTAGAGTTGGGGTAAGCTTTAACGAAATTTAGGGTAAGCTTAAAAAAATAACTATAAAATTTTGGATAAATCGAGTGAATAAAAGTAAGTTTTACATTATTTTTATAATTAAATAAACAAACAGTGAATTATATTGATTTTTTTTAAAGAAAATTAGGGGTGATGTAACATTTTTAATAATAAAAATTTGAAGAAAAAAAGTATTATAAATACAATTAATATTTTATACTAATATGTAAAAGTATCCTATGCGAACTCATTCTCTATGATGTTGCCTGTAAATGTTTTAAGCTGCCAAGATTCTTAGTCAAAGTTGATTATAAAGAAGGAAAGAAAGAAATGAATGAATTTGAATGGTGATGGATGTGTTGTTTTTGATCAGGTATATGTGCGGAAATTTTAGATCTAATCTAAAATACCTAATCATTGATATAAAAGCATAACTGATAGAATAAACATACAGCTTGAAATGGTATACCTTTGATGCGTGAATTTGACAGATCTGGTTGATTGGATCAGGATCAGAGCCCCACTTGTTGCTCCTCTATTTGGTCCACACGAGTTCCAATAGATCCGGTTACCGTCGATTGCTAGATCGTAGGATAACCAAAGGAAACAATCTGATTGCTTGCTTTCAGAATCAAGAGCACCCTTTGTTCTAAAGAACTTCTCTCCAGCTATAGAAAAAGGGGGATGGGGAAGTTTTTGTGTGTCTCATTGATTATCGAATAATCATCCTTTTAAATGCCCTTCTCACCTAGGAAAATTTATTTCCCTTTTAATTGTCATGTAAGAAACCTTCCACCTTCCTTTTTGATAAACCGTAACATATTTATGACAATAAAATATGTTATAATTTTATCTTTCATAAATATATCCTCAATATATATATTTATTTCTTTCTTGCTTAAACATCTTTAACAATATCTAATATATTGTTTATCCACAAAGTTACTCTTTTATTTCAAAATAAAAGGAATAATATATATTACTAATATCTAATATATTAGTAATATAATCATTCTCATTTCATCTATTGGTAAACCCTATATGTGTGACCTCGTAGGACCCAATTATAATAGCTGTAGGTATTACCCTATTAATCATAATTGGCTTCTAGCAAAGCACTACGACTCCTAAAATAATTGGATTAAATTAATTTTCTTAATTGTCCTATTCACATTTAGTCATTGCACATTGAATTAAAGGACATAATTCCTTCAATCTCCCACTTGTCCTTAAACAAGTGTGCAATATAAGATACCTTGTCTCTTAGTGTCTTATTCGATGATATGATGACATCCATATCCTTTATCAAATATGTTTCTTGAACTCTGAGTTCGAACTGTAAATAAAACGGATGATTCAAATAATCCATCCGAGCATGGCCATGCATTTTCAGTTCTCACTCTTCAAGTGGCCGAGACACCATTCCCTTTTCAATGTATCGGAGTATACACGAAATAGGAGGACTATTCCAGTCTTGTATGACTATGGCTCCCACTCAACTTTTAGCAATCCTAACAATTGCCTTTATAACTCCCTTTTACGGAAAGCGTTTAACAATGTCAAAGAAATACTAATTATCCAGTGAGACCATAACATACTCATGTCTGAGGAATCTACTAAATATGGTTTAATTTTAAAACTCTATAATATTGAAGAGTATTAAAGCAGGTCAGTCTTATATGTATCATTTATACACATATATGTATATGACTAGATATCTCTATGTCCCTATAGCTCATGAAACCTGACGCTATCAGTCATCATACAATATAGTAACATATAAAATCATCTATGTCCATTTGATGATTTCGAACTATAGACTTTTAATAATTCAAAACTTCATTTCACTTAATGGGGTTTCATTCACCAGAACACTTAAGGTGATCCCATTTGTTAATAATGAATTATTTGGACATATTATTTAATATTTGTTAAGAACAATGTATAAATAAATATGAAATATCATATATCTTAAAA
This sequence comes from Impatiens glandulifera, assembly GCF_907164915.1. Taxonomy (NCBI): domain Eukaryota; kingdom Viridiplantae; phylum Streptophyta; class Magnoliopsida; order Ericales; family Balsaminaceae; genus Impatiens; species Impatiens glandulifera. The sequence continues at coordinate 52,091,688 of NC_061862.1, read as the reverse complement.
TCATCAAGTCAAACTTAAACAAGTGTTTAATACTCATAAACAAAAAAAAAATTTAAAGCCATTCTCCAATATGTTTGAGGCCCTTAGCCCTAGTGTGACTCTCATGCTTGGGCCGAGGCATAGGTTTGGTCAATGGATCAGCAATGTTGTCATTTGTATGCACTTTACACATCCTAATATCACCCATATTAATGATGTGTCGAATAAGGTGATACTTCCTCATAACATGTCTGGATTTTGAGCTCGAACTTGGTTCCTTAGCCTGGGCTATGGCACCATTGTTGTCACAATAGATATCAATAAGCATTGAAATGCTAGGAACAACACCGAGTTCATCCAAAAATTTCCTTATCCAAACAGCTTCTTTTGCTGCTTCACTAGCAGCAATATACTCAGCTTCTGTTGTAGAATCTGCTACTATATCCTGTTTGGAGCTTCTCCAGCTCACAGCTCCTCCATTAAGGATGAAGACATAACCCGATTGTGACTCAAAGCCATCTCGGTCAGTCTGAAAACTTGGCATTAGTATAGCCATATACGATTAATTTTTCATCTCCCCCATATATTAAGAAATCATCCTTGGTCCTTCTCAAGTACTTCAGGATATTCTTAACTGCACTCCAATGTGCTTCTCCAGGACTTGATTGGTATCTGCTACACATGCTCAATGCATATGCAACATCTGGACGTGTACATACCATGGCATACATGATAGATCCTATGGCAGAGGCATAAGGGATCTTGCTCATTTTCTCAAGTTCATCAGATGTTTTAGGACACTGCGTCTTGCTGAGATATACACCATGTTGAACGGGTAAAAATCCCTTTTTAGAATCTTGCATCTTGAATCTTTTAAGAATCTTATCAATATAAATTCCTTGACTCAGTCCAAGTAGCCTTTTAGATCTATCTCTATAGATCTTGATTCCAAGAATGTACTCAGCATTTCCTAATTCTTTCATTGAGAAGCATTTCATCAGCCATTCTTTGACGGACTCTAGCATCGGAATGTCATTCCCAATAAGTAGTATGTCATCCACATATAATACTAGGAAATTTATCTTACTCCCACTAAACCTTTTGTAAACACAAGGATCCTCTTCGCATCTAATTAATTCAAACTCTTTGATCTTTTCATCAAATCGAAAGTTCCAACTCCTGGATGCTTGCTTAAGTCCATAAATTGACTTCTTGAGCTTACATACTTTCCCAGCATAATTCCGATCTACAAAACCTTCAGGTTGTGTCATGTACACATCCTCTTCCAAAAAAACCATTTAGAAAGGCTGTTTTGACATCCATTTGCCATATCTCATAGTCATAATATGCAGCAATAGCTAGGATTATCCTAATGGATCTAATCATAACAACTGGTGAAAATGTCTCATCATAGTCTATACCATGAATTTGTCTATAACCTTTGGCAACTAATCTTGCCTTGTGAATAGATTTATTTCCATCTTTGTCATTTTTGAGTTTGAAGATCCATTTGCACCCTATGGGTTTGACCCCATTTGGCAAATCTATCAAGTCCCATACTTGATTTTCAAACATCGAATCCATTTCGGACCTCATGGCTTCAAGCCATTTATTGGAGTCTGGACCCATCATTGCTTGATTATAGGTGGAAGGCTCATTATGTTCTAACATAAGAACATCAAGGCTTGCATTTAAGATGAAATCATTATAACGTCTTGGCATAACCCTTGGCCTTTCCGATCTACGAGTGGGTTCAACTTGTTCAACGACTGAATCCGGAATATGATCCACAACAGTTTGTAGATCCTCTTGTTCAGGTTCTTGGATGATCTGAGTCCTTATCCCTTCATAAGTATTTATCTCATCATTGACATCATCCATGACATCATCCATGTCATCTTGTTGTTGAGTTTGTTGCTCATCATCATTTTGACATGATTCAAGATGAATATTTCTCCCACTTGACTTGTTGGAAAGAAACTCTCTTTCCAAAAAAGACACTATCCCTTGCAACGAATATCTTTTGCTGTGTTGGATTGTAGAAATAATATCCAAAACTTCCTTTTGGATACCCTATAAAGAAACATTTATCTGACTTGGGGGCAAGTTTATCTGTCTGTAAACGTTTTACATAAGCTTCACATCCCCATATTTTCAGAAAAGACAACTTTGGAACTTTTCCAGTCCATATCTCATATGGAGTTTTGTCTATAGTTTTTGACGGAGTCCTATTTAGTGTCAGTACAGCGGTAGTAAGGGCATATCCCCAGAAGGAAATCGAAAGATTGACAAAACTCATCATTGATCGGACCATGTCTAACAAGGTCCTGTTTCTCCTTTCAGATACACCATTTAGCTGTGGTGTTCCTGGGGTTGACAATTGTGTTACTATACCACAATTTTTCAAATGATGATCAAAATCATGGCTCATGTATTCACCACCACGATCAGATCGAAGTGCTTTGATTTTCTTGCCACATTGAGTCTCTACTTCATATTGAAATTCTTTGAACTTTTCAAAGGATTCTGATTTATGTGACATAAGGTAAACATACCCATATCTACTGATGTCATCAGTAAATGTGATGAAGTACTTATAACCACCTTTAGCTTCTGTACTCATTGGCCCACATACATCAGTATGTATTATATTCAATAGTTCAGTAGCCCTTTCAAAATTTCTTTTGAAAGGTGACCTTGTCATTTTACCCATCAGACACGATTCACATGTTATAATGGATTCATAATCCATATCTTTTAAAATTCCATCTCTATGGAGCTTCTTCATGCGATTCATACTAATGTGACCTAATCGACAATGCCATAGATAGGTTTCACTCAAATTATTTGGTTTTTGTCTTTTGTTATTTATGTTATATAATTCTGATTTAAGATCTATTTCAAAAATCCCATTATTCATATGAGCAGTTGCATAGAAAATATTATTCTTAGAAACAGAAATACACCCATTCTTAAGGCTAAAATCAAAACCATCATAATGCAATGCACCAACCGAAACAAGGTTCTTGGTAATACACGGAACATGATAACAATTATTAAGTTCAAATGTTAAACCGGAAGGTAGAGACAGACAAAAAACTCCTACAGTAAGTGCAGCAACACTTGCTCCATTTGCAACGCGCAAGTCTATCTCCCCTTTCTTCACCCGCCTTCTATTTCTTAGTCCCTGCACATTTGAAATAATGTGAACACCACATGCTGTATCAAATACCCAAGTGGGACCATTATCTAATGTATGGACATTGGTTGTCATTATATCAATAACATAAATACCTGAAGTGGAACTCACAGTTCCGTTCTTCTTATCTTCAAGATATTTGGGACAGTTTCTCTTCCAGTGACCCTTGGCCTTACAATAAAAACAATCATGTTCAGAAGCTACTCTTGGCTTCTCATCACCCTTGGGTTTTGCAACTTGTTTACCTTTTCTTTGGTAATTGTTTTTATTCTTAGCCATTTTCTTAAAACCCTTCCCACTATTGACATTCAGAACTTCCTTCCTCTTGTCATCAGTGATATTGCCTTCTGCATTTTTAAGCAGGTTGTGGAGTTCATTTAGATCATGCTTTAGTCCATTCATATGGTATTGCATTCTAAAAGGTGCAAAACCATCGTGTAAGGATCTAAGAACGATATCCGTGGCCAACTCTTGGTCATAAGGGGTCCCTAAATCTTCCATCCTCTTGAACAGCCCAGTTAGACTAATCACATGAGGACTTACGGGTTTCCCTTTCACAAGTCTGCTATCAAGTATAGCCTTGTGAGTTTCATATCGTTCAATCCTTGCATGATCCTGAAACAGAGTTTTCAGCTCAGTTGTGATGGTATAAGCATCGGAACTCAAAAACCTCTTCTGCAAATCAGGTTCCATTGCAGCAAGCATTAAGCAAGTGACAGGTAAAGCCTCAGTTTTCAATTGGGTTGCTGTTGCCTTCTCCTCGTCAGACGAGGTATCAGTCACTTTTGGAATAGGGGTAGTAAGAACGTCCTCACGTCCCTCGGACCTCAGAATTATCCTCAGATTCCTTTCCCAATCTAGGAAATTAGTCCCATTTAACTTGTTTTTCTCAATAATGGAGCGCAGGGAGAATTTCAAATTATCGTTTGCCATTATCTACAATATGTTATTTAAATACAACTTAATTAGTTTATGTATTGACAATGCAAACACTTGTGATAAACAATTTAACAGGAGTGAATGCGCATTTTATTCAAATTATTATAGTTCCTTTCTGAACAAAATGATTCCAAGATCCCATTTGATAAAAGTCTAACGTACTTTTGCACTGCCTTAGACCTTGTATATTCAGGGTAAGTAAACAATATTTACTAATCATAACTTCTTTATAATTCTTGGTTGATAATCTAAATCCAATTTAGAGTCATCCCTATACCTCAAGATCCAAGACTTGGTATTGGTCTCTTGTTGGGTACAACCATATCAATGTTTATGAATCCCTTATATAGATTCACCCTCAAGAGTATACAGTAGAGGAAAGACACAATCGCTTTTGCGAAACCCATCTAACCAAAATAATACCGTAAACTGCTTGGGTTATGATGTGGAAAGGTATTTTCCCAATTTCTTTAGGAACTAAAATCTTTCATTGGTTTTATTTTAAAAGTGAAAAAAAAATAGTTATGAATAAAACCAAAACAATGTATATTAAAACATATAATCTTTTCTACGGATCACTATCCTTCAAGGTTCAACATGTAGTAACTTTCAAGAGTATTAATCTTGAACTTGCATTTTCTTTTCTTAACTTTTGAGAAAAAGTAAATAATATAAATCATATTTATATATTTTAATTCTAAACAAAACTTATTATATTTCATAACAAGATCAATTAACTGTATATTACGAATAATATCATCATATTATAATTAATCATTAACTTGTTAGATTATTATTCAGATTGCATCAAATAGTTCTATCAGTTTATGCAACCTAGCTCTGATACCATTGTTGTTTTTGATCAGGTATATGTGCGGAAATTTTAGATCTAATCTAAAATACCTAATCATTGATATAAAAGCATAACTGATAGAATAAACATACAGCTTGAAATGGTATACCTTTGATGCGTGAATTTGACAGATCTGGTTGATTGGATCAGGATCAGAGCCCCACTTGTTGCTCCTCTATTTGGTCCACACGAGTTCCAATAGATCTGGATACCGTCGATTGCTAGATCGTAGGATAACCAAAGGAAACAATCTGATTGCTTGCTTTCAGAATCAAGAGCACCCTTTGTTCTAAAGAACTTCTCTCCAGCTATAGAAAAAGGGGGATGGGGAAGTTTTTGTGTGTCTCATTGATTATCGAATAATCATCCTTTTAAATACCCTTCTCACCTAGGAAAATTTATTTCCCTTTTAATTGTCATGTAAGAAACCTTCCACCTTCCTTTTTGATAAACCGTAACATATTTATGACAATAAAATATGTTATAATTTTATCTTTCATAAATATATCCTCAATATATATATTTATTTCTTTCTTGCTTAAACGTCTTTAACAATATCTAATATATTGTTTATCCACAAAGTTACTCTTTTATTTCAAAATAAAAGGAATGATATATATTACTAATATCTAATATATTAGTAATATAATCATTCTCATTTCATCTATTGGTAAACCCTATATGTGTGACCTCGTAGGACCCAATTATAATAGCTGTAGGTATTACCCTATTAATCATAGTTGGCTTCTAGGAAAGCACTACGACTCCTAAAATAATTGGATTAAATTAATTTTCTTAATTGTCCTATTCACATTTAGTCATTGCACATTGAATTAAAGGACATAATTTCTTCCTGATGAAGGTCCAATGGTGTGTTAATTGAAAAGTTTATCTTCTTGTGCAATATAGCAGTCATTACTTATATGGGTTGGATATTCGATGCTAGCTGGCTGGCTAGCTGTTTTAAAGAGAGTTTTACTTCCCAAAGCAAAATTAAAAGCACATTTTCAGAAATCTCTCTCCATAGGCCATAGGGCCAACCGCCTGCCCGCCTGCCTTTGCCTGCATTCTGCTCGGTGCATGCAAATCGGTATGGCCCATCCCTCATATATGATTTTATTATAAACCAAATTTAATTTAATTTAATTTAATTTAATTACCCCTTGTCTAAACTGACAACATCATCAAATTCAAACATTGTTTCATTTTGATACTTTGATTCACCTTCTTATTTAAATTATCATTTATGTCCTACCTTTATCAAATTAAAAAGAAATATATTATTATATCTGTTTGATAACAGTCAATTTGTAAACCATTTGTTTGTGATTAGCTAATTTAACTTATTTCCTCAGCGAGAATAAATCCAATCAAATTATCACTTTTAATAATTTAATTCAGCTTATCTTCAAGAAAAAAATATGTTTAAATGCACGTAATTTGATTATAAATTTTTGTCTTAATTTATTTCACAAAATTATTGTAGCAGATTATTACACAAACGCTAAATAATCTCAATTAAACGTCTTAAAAATAAGAAATTTAAAATATATTATATTATTTTTATAATTAAAATATTATATATATTTATTACTAGTTTTATATTATTTAATTTAGATTCTAAATATTATAATTTTCTTTAATTGATAAAAATAATATTTTTTTTGTAACTCATGGAATAATAATCTTGTCAATTAATTTATAAAAAAAATAAAGGTGATTTTTTTTATGGAATTTGAAAGACATTTTTTAATTATAGTTTAATTTATATATTTTGATTTTTAATGTATACCTGGCAAGTGACATCATGTTGTCTCCCTCCCTCTATGTAGAATGGCTAGCTATAAATATGTGATGTTCTTGGATGAAAGAAAATATGTCTTCTTAATTAGGTCTCATGGGAGTCTTACATGTTGAGATGAAGTATATGAAGTGTAGCCAAGGATGACTTGCCGGATGGACCATATATATTATATATGAGATCTCGGCAAGTTGTTCTTGGCTATATATCTATCTACATCTATACATGCAAGATCGCCGATGATAATTATGTTCAATTTACACTAAATCTAGTTTTCATTCCAGTTTCTAAGATATCTCCCTCCATCGGCTAGCTATAAATATGTGTTGTTCTTGGATGAAGAAAAAATGTGTTTTCTTAATTAGGTCTCATGGAAGGTCTTACATGTTAGAGATGTAGTATATGAAGTGTAGCCAATGATGACTTGCCGGATGGACCATATATAAATATATATTTGAGATCCCGGCAAGTTGTTCCTGGCTACATATCTATCTACATTTGCACATGTGAGATTGCCGATGATGGTTATGCTAATTTTAGTAGATCCAATTTTCATTCCAATTTCTATGGTATGTTATTTAAAGTAAATATATACCTCTCTAATTTATTTATTTGTATCATCTATTTAAGGCATATATAGAACTCTTGACTTTTAAACACAAAAATAGAAAATCTTTTCATTTCGATTCATGTTTATCTTGACTACATAACTATCTACATTTGTATATACGATGATGTCGCCGTATGATGATTATGCTCAATTTACACTAAATCTAGTTTTCATTCCAATTTTTAGGGTATTTTATTGAAAGTGAATATATATATCTCTAATTTATTTTTCTGTATTTTTTTTTAAAATGACATATATATATATATATATATATATACATATATATATATATATATATATATATTGACTTTCAAACACAAAAATAGAAAACTTTTCATTTCAATTCATATGTCTATTTAAACAGGGTTCAATTTTGTGTGAGAGGAACTTCAGATATGATGTTTTAATGTTGTTTCAAGCATTATATATATGCATGGCTCTACGTACAGTAATAAGTACTGCACTCCAGATCTTTTACCGTATATGCCTCATCCACCTGTTGCGAATTAAGGATTACCCGACAACAAACTAAATATATTATAGTTAGGGCTTCCCTAGACCAATTTTTTCATTTTTTTTTATGTTTTAAATGATGACCAAGAAAGTAGAAGTGCGGAAAATGGAAAACGTGTGCGGTAAAGAGAGAGAGAAACGAGTTTTTTTCATTCTCAAATATATATATTTTTTAAATAATTAAAATGAAATAAAAATTAACCTCAATATTATAAATTATATAAATATTAAAATAAAATAGGTACAATAAAAATCAAAACTTATGTAAAGTTAATATATTTTATTTTAATGTCTATGTAATATATATTTTTTAATGATTAAATTTAGTAGATTTAATTTTAATTATATATATATAATTTTTATATTTATACAATTAAATAATTTGTGAATTAAAAAAAATGTTTTGGTAAAAGATAAGGTGGGTATAGTTTGAGAAAGAAAATATAAGTTATTTAAGAAAATAAATTGAAAAGTGTGTAGAACAAAATGGATCAAAGTTGGAGCCTCCAAAGGTGAGTATGTTCTTGAAATGATTATCCGGTTTTTCCAGTTATATATATATATATATATATATATATATATATATATTAAATGTGACCATTTGGCCTCTTATTATGAGAGTAACATAACAGACAAAACCCTATAACAGGGATCCCTTATGGTATTTTCTAACTCATGGGCTTTCTCGGTGGTTGCCCTTAGAACGGCTTTGTTGTATCAATTAGGAAGAGAGGCCACAACAAAATCAAAAGATGCTAGCTATATATTTTCATTATAAAAAGCCTCTAAAATTGTATGTACGTACTTACCCATCGAAATGGACATGAGCCAGTTCATCATGTGATGTGGCACACATTCACGCTCGTTTGTTGACACTCTCAACACTAGGTAATCCGAACAGGCCCGACCCAAAGGTAATGTTTTCTATCGCTATGCATCCGCATGAGGTTACCTGACCCAAATTTTTAATAAAATATATAATCATATTTATTCATATTTCTCTATTTGGCACTCTATATTTAATTTTATTATGTTTTCTCACTTGTTATTCTATATCTATCTTATAAAAAGGTTTAGTACAAATGTACAATTAATGTTTTAATTTTGAGGGTTACAATTTTTAATTTTTTTTTTTTTTTTTTTGCATTTGGGCATGGGGGCAAAACCAGTCCAAAACATCAATTGAGCTGCATTGGTCCATTGGACTCAACAAAGAAGAACAAGGTTGCAAAACTAATTCAGATAAGGGATATCAGAGTAAAATGAGATTATTGACTGATCTCATAATTAATGATCACAAAGAGAAACTCATGGCCAAGAAACTGACGTTGAAGTAGTGGAGAGAAGATGAGCGGCATAAGCCACAAGATCGACTAGCTAGGACATATATAAGCCCCCATAAAAACCTATTATACATGTCTAAGCCGTGGTACTTCGGGTGCTAGAGGTCTCGAGATAGATTCTCGGAATAACTACAAGCTTATTTAATTTTCTATGACTTTCTTCCCGCAAAAAAAATATTGGGATCAAACTAAGGCAATGAAATTATCGGCACCAGCCGAGAATTTGTTATGAATTCATAATAAAGGTAAGAACATTCAGATGACATTTAGGGATAACAACAGTACCCTACCCGTCGAGAGTGAAATACCCATCGCTAAACCCGATTTTTATTTTATTATCCGACTCCGACGAGTATCTCTATTACTATCATCATTACGATTCGTCGGTAACCCATTATCCGATTAAAATACTAATAAGATTGTAGATGTTGTGGAAGAAAATATAATTTTAAAATAGTACTATCAAAATGTTAAGAAAAGTTAAATAAAAACATTATTTATATATGTCGTATATCTTAAAAAAAGATAATAATTTTGTTGATACTCATGGGAACAAAAGTTATTGAATGTTGAAGGGAAAATGGTTTAAAATTAGCTATGAAGATTGGTGAGAGAAAAATAATATTTGGTAGTTATTAAAAAAAAGTTGAAGAAAAAGAAAAGTAACTTTTTTAGAAATATAACAAATTAAAGTTGGAATGGATTGTTTAGATAAAAGAGAATAAATGTTGTATTTATGATAATATTTGTAATAATGAGTTATTTGAAACGTCATATTAAACATTAATAAAAAAACATTTTTTTATATTAATATAGTTGGATATTTTGCACACTTCCCATTCCGACCCATATACCCTTATGGTGTAACTTCTCCCCTTCTTAATGTCCGACCCCAAACCTAAACCATAACTCACTTTTTCTCTTCTTAATGTCCAACCCCAAACTCAATTTATATATCCGAACCCGATTAATTATTGAATATCTACCTTTATTATTGTCATCCCATGTAAACATTTTTTAAATAATTTCCAAAGTCACAAAATGATGATACAACTTAGAAGTTTGTATCGGATTTAAGCAATTACATTAGAGTGGGCAATTACATTATAGTGGGGAAACAAAATTGTCAAATCAATAATGAACATATATATATATATATACGATGAAAATAAAAACTTAGAATTGAATGCGCTAAGAACTACAATGTTTGAGAAAAATGTCTCCAAAAGAACTTGTAATGAATTGATTTTATTTTATTTTTAAAGAAAATACAAATTTCATCTCTTAAAGTTGTTTAATGAAAATTTAATAAGTTTGACACATTTTATATGATTTCAAAAAAATACATACATTTAACTAACGATTTCAATGGTGATAAATTAATAACCATTTTCAAATAATCTCAATATAATTAGGTTTATAAGTTTGATCTCTTTCCAATTGCGAGGAGCCAAACAAACCGGTTTTCCTAATGTTATTTGGGTTGAGTTTGTGATTGTTATTAAGAAAATAAAACAAAGGTTTTAGTTTAATGGAAAAAGTTAGCATAATCACACTACTTAAATAAACTAGTTTTCAGGGCATATAATTGTGCGCATAGAATTAGACTTAATTAATTAACTTGTTCAACTTTATCTATTTTCTATTTCAAAACACATGAAATTGGTGGGAGGCCAAAATTAGACGTCTGTGTATATTCTTAACCCTTCTTTTTTATTTGTATTTTTTACTTACAAGCTAGGAATAATATTTATGATATTTGTTCATGGGCTCATAAATATATATATATATATATATATATATTTTGTTATTCTTTGATTTCTGGTAAAAAAAAAGAATATCAGTGTGTATGTGGGCCACCAAAATCCTCAAATACCGCATGAATTTCAGGCCTAATATACACCTTTTGCTATTAAAGTTTATTAGAGCGCTTAAATTTTGGCTTAGTCTAAAGGAAAATTTTTGATGAGATGGCCCTAGGCCTAAATACAAAAATGACCCTTCTCGATATAGTTTGCAAAAATGGCCCTTTTGTCATTCAAAAAGTTCGTATTGTCCCTCGCGCAATTAAATTACCGCTCGAAAACGAGAAATGTTATTCACACGTTTTTATCTAAAACGCGTGAGTTCATAAACGCGTTTTAGATGAAACGCGTGAGTGCCATTTCCCGTAAATGGAAAGTCGAGAAATGCCACTCACACGTTTCATCTAAAACGCGTTTATGAACTCACGCGTTTTAGATGAAAATGTGTAAATGACATTTCTCGTCTTTCATCGTATATATATATTTTTTGCCCTAATTAAAAAACCTATTCACGAATATCGATTCTCGCATTTTCCATTCCGACTTCCAACTTCTTCTTTACAACTCTCCACTTTCCATTCCAACCTCGTTCAACATCATTGTTCGTCGTCCGTCCGTCTCTTCGATCATATATTGAGGTGAATTTAGGGTTTAGGTTTAATTTGTAATGTTCTATTCGATCATACATTCTGTCGTTTATATTGATGGATATTGATGTATCCTAAGCTTTTAGGGTTCATGTATCTTTTATTTGTTTATGTGTGTATATGATGTTGTTGTTTATCTAGTGTTCTTCACTCACGAGTATTATATTAGTGTTCTTATTCTGCATGCATGTATTTCTCGTTTATTCTTTCACAAGCATTGTACCTATATGTTGCTTTCACGAGCATTGTACTTTGACGTACGATTTTCTAATGAGATTTGCAAATGAAATCATGAATGTGACAAAGATTATAACAAATGCATGATTAAAGTGAAACAAAGAATGCAAACATATAGAATTTTCGTGTGTTCTTTGATGTGCTACTTGAGTTGTTATGTTCTAGTTTAGGCAATTATAATTTTATGGAGTTGTTTACTCCAATGTTGTTCCTTGTTTTGTAGATGGAGTCCACCATAATTCCTGAGTTTGCTGGGAGTGTCTCATGAAAAACCAATATCTCAAACATTTCCACCAAGTTTGCTGCAATGAATCTAATGGAAAGGGTAGAGCAAACTCAATTCCAATTCTTATTCAAGGGATCCACGTTACTACGGTTCTCAGGAATGATAATATACCAAATGCTCCTCAGGAAGAGCAGCTCAAATTCTATGGAGATGAAGTTCCTCATGAATGGAGAGGAGTTTTGCTTCGGGATGAAGGAGTTTGCATTGGTCACAGGCCTCAATTTTGGGAGATTCCCTACGGTGGAAACTATTTTCAATCAAGTTGAAGAATATCCACCTTTGGTTGTTAAATATTTTAAAAGTAATCAACTTGTTAGAAAAACAGACCTTCATTCAAAATTCGTGTCCTACTCTGATAAGGAAGATGCATGGAAATTGGGGCTGGTATACCTAGTTTGCCAATATCTCTTCGCCCTTGACCCAAAGAGGATAATAAATATCAAACTCCTCAGCATGGTCGAGGACATCGACACTTTCCTTAAATTTCCATGGAGAAAGTTGTACTCTAGAGCAACCATAAAGGGGTTGAACAAGGACCTTGGTCGCTATCGGTTGCTATATCTAAATAAGAAGAAAGCCACGGGGAAGAAGAACAAAGACAAGAATGTCGATATTTCTTATATCGTATATGGGTTCGCAATGGCCTTACAAGTGTGGACTTATGAGGTTATTAAACGTTTGTACCCAAACTTACAAGGAAGATAAATGTGTTGATTGAGGATTTGGTGAATGATGATAATATTGAGGTATGTCTAATTCAAGCATTTGGTGTAATTCGAGAATTTGGTGTAATTGGAGTATCTGGTTTAATTCAAACATTTTCTTTTTTTAGGATGGGCTTGTGGAGGAGAAAGTCAATTATGTGCTTGTGGAGGAGACGAAGATTGAGGATGTGGTGGAGGAGGATGGGCTGAAGATTCAAAATATTGAGGTATGTCTAATTCAAGAATTTTTTGTAATTCAAATATTTAGTGTAATTCGAGTATTTGTTGTAATTCGAGTATTTGTTGTAATTCGAGTATTTGGTGTAATTTGAGTATTTGTTTTTTTTAGGATGAGAATTTGGAGGAGAAAGACAATGTTGTGTTTGTGGAGAAGACTAAGATTGAGGATATTGAGGTATGTCAAATTCGAGTATTTTGTGTAATTCGAGTATTTGGTGTAATTCAAGTATTTGTTTTTTTAGGATGGGAATTTGGAGGAGAAAGACAATGTTGTACTTGTGGAGGAGACTGAGATTGAGGATATTGAGGTATGTCAAATTTGAGTATTTGGTGTAATTCGAGTATTTATTTTTTTAGGATGGACATCTGGAGGAGAAACACAATATTTTTCTTGTGGAGGAGACTAAGAATGAGGATATGGTAGAGGATGGTGTACTGAAGATTGAAAATAGTGAGGTATGTCTAATTCGAGTATTTGTTATAATTCAAATATTTGGTGTAATTCGAGTATTTGGTGTAATTCGAGTATTCGGTGTAATTCGAGTATTTAGTGTAACTCAAGTATTTTTTTAGGATGGACATTTGGAGGAGAAAGACAATGATGTGCTTGTGGAGGAGACTAAGATTCAGGATATTAAGGTATGCCAAATTTGAGTATTTGGTGTAATTCGAGTATTTAGTGTAATTCGAGTATTTTTTTAGGATGAGCATTTGGAGGATAAAGATAATGTTGTTCTTGTGAAGGAGACTAAGAATGAGGATGTGGTAGAGGATGGTGTACTAAAGATTGAAATATTGAGGTATATATAATTCTATTATTTGGTGAAATTCGAGTATTTGGTGTAATTCGAGTATTTTTTTAGGATGGGCATTTGGAGGAGAAAGACAATGTTGTACTTTTGGAGGATACTAAGATTGAGGATATTGATGTATGTCAAATTTGAGTATTTGGTGTAATTTGAGTATTTAGTGTAATTGGAGTATTTGTTTTTTTAGGATGGGCTAGTGAAGGAGAATAAGATTGATGATGTGGTGGAGGAGAAAGACAATGATGTTCTTGTGGAGGATATTAATGTATGGTCTATTTTGAGTATATGGTCTCTTTCGAGCATATGGTCTCTTTCGAGCATATGGTCTAATCTCACTAATTTTGTCTAATTCAAGGATATGATAAGAAGGTGGTACAGAAGAAGGTGCAGAATAAGAAGGTGGGCCAGAAGAAGAACGTGGTGCATAATAAGGTGGATGATGATGTGTTTGTGGAGAAGATTGAGAAGAAGGTGGATGTGATTGTGCAGAAGAAGGATAAGCAGGAGGTGAAGGAGGACGTGGTGGAATTGGATGATGCATCCCACATCCAATTTAAGAGAAAGAGGTTAAAGTCTAAAGCAATACTTAGTCCCTACATTGTCCATGGTCCAAAAAAATGAGGGTGAAAGATCCAATCATTGTCGATCCTATGGAAAAAATTTATCCGAAACTAATGACAGAATTGATGAAAGAGATGGGGAAAAAAAGTAAATTCAAAAAGCTGGAGCTCTGTACTGGCAGTGTAGGCTTTAAATTCTTCGATACAATTCTGAGGAAAACTATGTGGCTAACTGATGTGGAGATCAATGTAGGATGTGCTCTACTAAGAAAAAGAGCAATCACCTACCCTAAGACGTAAACGAAGGATTTCACCATCGCAAATTATCATTTCTCCCTTTGTTTAAATCACACTATAAGAATTTTTTTGTTGATTCTGTTGATACTGATAAACCAGAAGTCCATTCTTTTGATGAATCCTTTTATGAGTACTATTAGGGTAAGGAAGATGCACAAATGCTCACATGGAGCATTGTTGATGACATTTACTTCTCCCTCAACCTCGACTTCAAGCACTGGGTACTGTGTGTTCTGTGATTGAAAAAATAGAGAATTGATATTTATGATTGCGTCAATTTTCAATGACAACAATTTTTCAGAATTCATGATACCTGTGTGTCAAATGTTGTCGTCATTCCTTCATAAAGCAATGTCTGAAGTTTAAATGTCCAAGTATCCTAACATGACATTGGAGACTTTAACATTTCGTAGAATCCCACATCAAGAAGTACCAAAAGCATCAACAAGTGGAGACTGTGACATTTTGTATTAATGTATATAGAGTACCTGACTACTAAACTTGGTATAGAAAATTGCATATCAGATAAGATGAAATTTTATAGTGAAAAGTGGGCAGTCAGATTGTTCCACCAAATTTTAGAGCCAAGAAGTTATAATATCTTGAAACAATTCACATTATTGTTGTAACATGTTGTGTAATACTGCATATTGTTTATCATCATTAGTTATATAATACTGTTATTTATTTCAGAATGTTGAACAAATAGTGACTCACACATATTGTAATATGACTCACGCATATTGTAATATGCGTGTGTTATGACTCATGCATATTACAACATGACTCACGCATATTGTAATATGCGTGAGTATGATACACCATACTACAACTTTGGTTTACTTGTCCCCCCTTCGATTTTGGTGACATGTTTGCAAACTTTATTGTATTGTCACATTCATATTTCAAACTTAATATATTATTATTATTATTTTATTAGAGTTTAATCTCGAAATGATTAGCAAGAGTCATAATATATATGAATCACGCATATTGTAATATGCTTGAGTTATGATACAACTTAACTCAAACATGCTGAAATAAGAGCACTGTTAACACATATGACAACCAAACTAAGAGCAGTGTAAACCCTAATCTTAGAACATTATGTTTCACCTTGTTCAACATGCTGAAATAAATAACATTATGAGCCAATACAAAATTATTCATACAATACAACATTGAAGTAAACTTAGAACATTATTCATACAATAGTAAACTTAGAATAGCTGTTGAGATGATGGTTGATGTTGCTGCTGAGATGATGATTGATGTTGCTGCTGAGATGATGGTTGATGTTGCTGCTAAGATGAAGGTTGATGTTGTTGCTGAGATTCTACTCTTGTAGTAGATGGTGCAGGCATCACTGATTTGCATGTTTCCCTATTATGACCCTGACCACCACATGAGCTGCATCGTCTTCGGACCTTACGAGTCTCACCTTGGAATGACCTACGATTTGTTGTCGGCCGCCCTTTCTTCACCTTAACAGATGGTTTTAGATAGACGCATTTGATAATTTCTGGAATATCCCATTCTTTTTCATCACCAACAGGATAACATGTCTCTGGATATGCATTCAACCACATTTCAGTTGAGTAATACCTGAAAAAGTTAACGATTAAACATGTGAGCAATTGGTTAGATAACGATTAAAAATGCAATTGTTACTTTGAGCAGAAATCATAGGGATCCAATTTTCGTGTACGGGCAGCAACTAGGGCATGCTTACAAGGAAGACTAGATACATCAAATACCCTGCAACTACAATTCATTTCGTATTAGTTAACTTTAAAATGAGATTCACCGTCATGCACATAAAACTCGAATCGGTTAAGTGAATTGACGTTATACAGTCTGACTTTCTTAGCTTGCTCAAGTAAGAACTTTTCATAATATTGAGATAAACGTTTTGTGTGATTATCCGCTTTTTCTCTTCTATTATGACACCATTCCTGTATTGTGAAACTTAAATATTCAGTTAAAGTTGATATGGGATACTTTCTAGCTTCCCTACTCTGACTATTAAAGCTCTTAGCGTAATTTCTTGTCATTTCATTGTATCGTTTACCGGGGAAAAATGCAAGACTCCATCTTTCCATCCCAATATCTTCCAAATAGACAGCTATACGAGGGTCCTTAATCCTGATCTTATCAAAAAAACCGATTAAACATTGGGACGGTGTATGCACGAGAATCCAATTCAAATTATGCATGGCAGTGATCATTTTGAAATTTGGCCATTATATTCATCTTGATGTGGTATGTGCATGCACCGTGATATGCTTCTAGAAAAACTGAGCACAATGCATTGACAATACTTGGGTGTCTATCGGATACGAAGACGAGATCTTAGACTGATCCAATTGTCACTCTTAGTTGTTGCATGAAGTATGTCTAGGAGTTATTATTCTCTGAATCAACAACGCCAAAAACAACAGGATATAGTTTTTCATTTACATCCAATGCTTTAGCCACCAATAGTTGACCTCCAACCTTATGCTTAAGAAAAATGTCATCAAAGCACAATATAGGACGACAACTAGTTCTGAAACCCCTAATTGAGAGGCCTAGGGACATGAACATATACCTGAAATGGCCGTGCTCATCCGTCTAGATGTCTATTATGGTACCCCGGATTATTCATCTCCAACATGTAGAGGTGTGGTGGCAATTTACCATAGGAATCCTCTACAGTTCCTCGCACCACCATTAAGGCATGTTCCCTAGACCTCCAAGCCTTATTATAACTCATCTTTATTCCATAACTTCTAGTATGTCTTTCATTATTTTCTTAGACATGTGGTCATGGTGATGGTCCATGTATTTGCTCTTCATGCATTCCAAAATGATTAGCCATCGCATATTTATGTAACATCAGTTGAAGTTCTCTTTTATTCTCAAACAATGAACTGACTTCAATTTCCAAAGTTAATGCCTCATGTATCGAATTTTCAATGTCAAGTATGTTACTAGCAACCCAATCATTGCAGCTTGGTTGGAACCCAATCCTAGGAACTCAAGCATTGCTTGGATTGGTACTAGCATCCCAATCAGCACTACTAGGAACCCAACCTCATTCAGACATAAATATGGTTCATCTTCAATGTCATTTTCAGTTTCAAAGATAACCTCCCGCTGCTTCGAGAATACGTTAGGATCAATTTCTGGAACCACTACACTTTCTTGAGTTGGGTTTGTTGGATTTCTAGGTAGTGACTTCTCTACTAAGGATATACACAATGAAGTGCGGTTGTGGACTAAAACTGCTTCATGTAAAAAGAACTCCACATCCGCATTTTTTTTATATCAGTTATATAAGAAAATTTGACATTCATGCCCGGAGTATTATACTTGGCTTGAAGAAATAAATCATATCTAGATTTGTCAATATCAATAGCAGAATAGATTAGATCAACTAATTGGGCATAAGTAGAATTTTGGGGAACAATCAAACCAATGTTTGACTTTGCAGAAAAATGAGTAACATCATCCGTTTATGAGGAAATGTCACTCACACGTTTCATCTAAAATGCGTTTATAAACTCACGCGTTTTAGATGAAAACGCGTGAATAGCATTTCTCGTCTTCGAGCGGTAATTTGATCGCACGAGGGGCAATACAGACTTTTCTCAAGACAAAAGGAACTTTTTACCAACTATATCAAGCGGAGTCCAATTTTGTATTTAGGCCCTTTAGTAGAAAAATTTCATCAAATTTCCCGTCTAAAGTACCAATTCTATACTAAAACAATTAGCCAGTTTTTAAATAATTCTATCCTCCATAAGGACCGTAACATTAACAATTAGCCACTTTCCAAATATATTTCCCGTCTAAAGTACCAATTCTATACTAAAACAATTAGCCAGTTTTTAAATAATTTTATCCTCCATAAGTACCGTAACATTAACAATTAGCCACTTTCCAAATATCTTTGAGCCTAAATTTGTATATGTGGATGATCAGGTCTGCATTATTTTTATTTTAAAGGGTCAGGGTTAAGACTCAAATTGACCAATACAATAAGGGAATGAGTTTATGCTATTGTTCTTTCACTATCAACTAAAAAAACTTTTTAAACAAAAGAATATTATAATCTTCAAACATTAAGACATTAATTTCTTATTAGTTTATATTTTCTAAACGATAAATCAAATTTTGGTCTAATTAGATGAATAATTGTTTGAAAAAATAATTTAACGAGACATAAATTTGAAACTCAAAAATGAATTGCAGTTAAAAATAACACAATATATATGTACATATTGAAAAGTTGTGAGTTAGTACATATTTCACGACCTCCATTTTAATTAATATGTTTGAATTGAGAATCTTTAGAAGTAGAAATAACACTATATAGATTTATAATTAACCATTAAAGTAATTAATTGTCTAATTAAATGGATAATCTCATTTTCATCCCCTTTACTTTTATTTTAAGAAATTCCACCAACTATATTATAACCCTATAGGCTTTAAGGATATCAATTTTATATCACATTCATTTTAATTCTTTTATCTTTTAATATATAATTATAAAATAAAATAGAACAAATTCAGTAAGATAATTTAAGTGATAATAGTAGTTTTATAATTTATCAAAAGTAAGAAAATACTTTAAATTGAGGTTAGTTTCATTGATAATGCTAACCTCTTACATTAAAATAATAATAATAAAAAAAAATATAAGTCTAATTTGTACCATAATACCGCTCCCATCAATTCAATATTGAAATACATTTGAAAATTGAAATGTTAGGTAAACACTTTATAATCTACGAAGTATGTTTAAATGCCCAATGCTAAATTGGTTCGATAATCAATCAAATAAATAATTTTATTTCATTAAAATAAATTAAATCCAAAGAATATCTTGCAACCCAACTATTCACTTGAATGTTAGAATAATGTTAATAGATTGATTAGTTGTTTTTTTTATTAAAGGTTTTTCTCAAGAACTCTAATAAAATAGGAAGAAAAAGTCAAAATTGTCAATAAACAAAATTTTAGAATGAAGAGGATTTATCTATGATCATAATTATATAAGAAAATGTAATCATTAATTAAATTATCAAATTATATTTACTTTACTATATATAACATAAAATTTTTGATAATTTAATATATTTATTCATAAAAAAAACAATTCTTTAAACAAAAGTATTCAAATCAAACAAAGATTTCATTTATTTGCTGCTCTATATAAATAAATAATATAGATAAAATTTAAAATAAAGTATGGATAACAATTTTACCATGTAAAAAATGATTAAATTTGATGCTAATGTATTTTAAATGTGACATTGATGTATGATAATTAGAACATCTCCAGTTGCATGACCTGTGCCCGCATAGGACAGCGTGGAAAAGGGCATAGCATTGCTTTTTTTTTTTCATTTTTTGCATTGTAGATAAAAGTAAAAAGAGGGCAGTGCCCTCTATGACGGTCATGCCCTCCTCTGACATTTTCATACTCTGACATTTTCATAATTACATAATATATTAGTTATATATTTAATTATAATATTTTTTCTTACTATTTTTAAGTAACATTATAATAACATTAAATAAATATATATTCTAAAATTTTACTATAATATAGAAATATTAATTATATATTAAATTATAATAATATTATAATATATTTTAAATTATCAAAATATTTTATATTTTATTATAATATAGAAATATTAGTTATATATTATCAAATTTTTCTATAATATAGGAATATTAAATTTTTTAATATTATAATATATTTTACATTATAAAAATATTTTATATTTTAATTTATTTAATATTAGTTATATATATATTTAATTAATAAATATATATTTCAAATAAATTAATATATTTTTTTATTAATTATATTAACATGTTTTAAAGTTGAAATTCTCAAATTTTCCAATAATATATATAATATAGGAATATTACTTATATATTTAATTAATAAATATATATTTTAAATAAATTAAAATATTTTTTTATTAATTATATTAACAGGTTTAAATTCTCAAATAGGAATATTAATTATAATAGTATAAATTAATTATTTATTTAAAATAATATAAATAAAATTCACTTTTAAATTATTTAGATAAGAGGGCGGGCGGAAGCATTGAAGTGTTTTGCCCAAGTACAATGTGTGCCCCTTTTTCTGCTGATGTAGAATATAGATTTGACAAAATAAGAGGGCAGAGGTCTTGTGCGTTGCTGATGTTCTTAGGTACCAGGATTCAATAATAATAATAATAATAATTATTATTATAACTAGCATGAATCCCGTGCATTTGCACGGATGAGAATATATATAAAATATTATTTATTTATAAATATTTTAGATAAAATTAAGTTTCATTTTAAACTTAAGATTAACTTATATTTTATCCGTTCGACACTCACTTAACCCCTCAATTGACCATCATCTTGTGACCTCACACTTTCAAATGCTCGTCAAACCAACCATTAATTTCAATCTCACACTCGACAAACTACCCACCACCCGACCTCCATCTCGTGACCTCACACATTTAAATGCTCACCACACCAACCTTTAATTCCGACCTCACATTCGGCAAACAACCCACCACCCGACCTCCATCTCGTGACCTCAAACTTTCAAATGCTCACCAAACCAACCACTAATTCCGACCTCACACTTTCAGATGCCCAAACCAACCACTAATTCCGACCTCACACTTTCAGATGCTTATCATTTGTTTAAAAATTGCGCCACCATATATTATAGTCAAGAATACATCGTTGAAAATATAAATTTACATGTTTTGGGATTCGAAAGTTGGTCTTTCACATGAAATGTGAATACTTAAACCGCTAGATTACTTATGATTGTTGAAATAATTTTATTATTTTGTGTATGCATATATATTTTGTATTTAATATTTATTAACAATTAATTAACCACCACCCGACCTCCATCTCGTGATCTCACACTTTTAAATGCTCGTCAAACCAACCAATAATTCCGACTTCACACTCGACAAACCACCCACCACCCGACCTTAATCTTGTGACCTCACACTTTCAAATACTCGTCAACCCAACCACTAATTCCGACATCATACTCGACAAACCACCCACCACCCAATAATTCCGACTTCACACTCGACAAACCACCCACCACCCAATAATTCCGACTTCAAACTCGACAAACCATCCACTCGACAAACCATCCACCACCCGACCTTCATCTTGTGACCTCACACTTTCAAATGCTCGCCAACCCAACCACTAATTCCGACATCACACTCGACAAACCACCCACCACTAAATAATTCCGACTTCACACTCGACAAACCACCCACCACCCAATAATTCTGCTTCACACTCGACAAACCACCCACCACCCGACCTTCATCTTGTGACCTCACACTTTTAAATGCTCGTCAACCCAATCACTAATTCCGACATCACACTCAAAAAACCACCCACCACCCAATAATTCCGACTTCACACTCAACAAACCACCCACCACCCAATAATTCTGACTTCACACTCAACAAACCATCCACCACCCGACCTTCATCTTGTGACCTCACACACTTTCAAATGCTCGCCAACCCAACCACTAATTCCGACATCACACTCCACTAATTCCGACATCACACTCGACAAACCACCCACCACCAAATAATTCCGACTTCACACTCGACAAACCACCCACCACCCAACAAACTATCCACCACCCGACCTTCATCTTGTGACCTCACACTTTCAAATGCTCGCCAACCCAACCACTAATTCCGACATCACACTCGACAAACCACCCACCACCAAATAATTCCGACTTCACACTCGATAAACCACCCACCACCCGACCTTCATCTTGTGACCTCACACTTTCAAATGCTCGTCAACCCAACCACTAATTCCGACATCACACTCGACAAACCACCCACAACCCGACTTCTATCTCGTGACCTCACACTTTCAAATTCTCTTCAAACCAACCATTAATTCCAACCTCACACTCGACAAACCACTCACCACCCGACCTCCATCTCGTGACCTTACACTTTCAAATGCTTGCCAAACCAACCACTAATTCCGACCTCACGCTTGACAAACCACCCACCACCCGACCTCCATTTCGTGACCTCACAATTTCAAATGCTCGTCATACCAACCACTAATTCTGATATCATACTCGACAAACCACTGACCACCCAACCTCCATCTCGTGACCTCAAACATTTAAATGATCGTCAAACCAACCACTAATTCCAACATCACACTTTCATATGCCTATGATTTGTTTAAAATTAACCACTAATTCCAACATCACACTTTCATATGCCTATGATTTGTTAATTCTGATATCATACTCGACAAACTACTGACCACCCAACCTCCATCTCGTGAACTCAAACATTTAAATGATCGTCAAACCAACCACTAATTCCAACATCACACTTTCATATGCCTATGATTTGTTTAAAATTAACCACTAATTCCAACATCACACTTTCATATGCCTATGATTTGTTTAAAATTTTGCATGTTCTGGGATTCGAACCCTGATCTTTCGCATGAAATATGAACACTTAAGCCGTTAGACCACTTATGATTGTTGAAATAATTTTATTATTTTGTGTATGCATATATATTTTGTATTTAATATTTATTACCAATTAGTTAATTTTTATATTAACATAAAAATTATTTATATTAACATAAAAATTATTTATATTATTATATATATGATGAGTGAAAAAATGTATGATAAAAGATAAAATGTATTTATATAAAATTAATGATGAAAACTAATATAATATATATATATATATATATATATATATATATATATATATATATATATATATAAGGTAACCAATAAATATAAAATTATGAAGGTAGGTGCATTTATAAAAATATAAAAAAAGTTGTTTATATTTATATATAAATAAAATAAATATAAAAATTATGAAGTTAGATTCATTTATAACCATTTTTTTTTATATCTTGAATTAATATTAATATTGATAATGTTTTAGATAATATCTGATAATGAAATATATATTATATATAATATATATAATATATATAATAATAGAAAAACAAAATTTAATTAAGAAATGAAGAGGAGGAGAGAGGAGAGAGGAGAGAGAAAATATTTAATGATATAGATTATATATGAATTAATGTGGTGCTTGTTGACTTTATAGATTATTATATATATATATATATATATATATTGTTATTATTAAATATAAAAATAAATATGTTATATAATATTATATATTTTAATATAACATTATTGATAAAAAAAAATATTTTATATTATTAGTGAAAAAAATATAAATATTTATATAATAAGAGAGTAAAAAATATTTAATAATTAAATTAAGGGAGAAAAATATATAAATATTAAAAAAGAAACTTTTTTATATATATATATATATATATATATATATATATATATATATATATATTAGGAGAGAGAAAATAATTAAGATAAATAATTATTAGAAAAAAGAAATTATGAAATAAAGAAGAGGAGAGATAAAATATTTGATAATGTGAATTATATATCTAATGACGATGGATAATGTGGTGCATGTTAACTTTAAACATTATTATATATATATTGTTATTATTAAATATAAAAATGAATATGTTATGTAATATTATATATTTTAATATAAAATTATTGATAAAAAAATATTTTATATTATTAATGCGAAAAAAATATAAATATTTATATGGTAAGAGAGAGTAAAAAATACTCAATAATTAAATTAAGGGAGAGAAATATATATATATATTAGGAAAGAAATATATATATAT
Organism: Impatiens glandulifera; assembly: GCF_907164915.1. NCBI lineage: Eukaryota > Viridiplantae > Streptophyta > Magnoliopsida > Ericales > Balsaminaceae > Impatiens > Impatiens glandulifera. Next base: position 52,067,062 of record NC_061862.1, on the reverse strand, counting down.
ATATATATATATATATATATATATATATATATAATTATTTGGAGAGAGAAAATAATTAAGATAAATAATTATTAGGAAAGAGAAATTACCTTATTTGTTAACGATGGTGGAGAGAGCGTGTGTTACACCTCCAACATTTTAAATTAAGCGTTGTTATTAGATATATATAGATAACGTTTTTTTATATTAAGATAAAATAATAAAAATAATAATTAGGAAGAGAAATTAGTAAAATAAAATAAAAATTAATTAGTAAAGATAAATTAATAAATGGTAATTATGATAAGAGAGAAACGGTTATAAAATGTTAAAAAAATATAATAAGACTATGTGAGCTGTGGTGAAAGCGTGGATGTCACCCTCCATTTATTTTATTAAGCATTATTATATATATAGATAAGAGTGACAGAAAAGACAATTTGAAAGGGGAAATTTCCCAACATCACTACTGGAAAAAATTTATGTAAGGAGAGAGAAGAGAGGATTTTTTTTGATTTTTTCAACGAAATTGTGGTAAGTAATACCATTTCAAATTCAATCTCAAAATCATTTCTCTCGGAAAATTATTTGAGCGCCCTTCTAATTATTTCAATCACTCATTTTAGCTCTCAAATTAATTTTTGAAACAAATTATCCTTTAAGCTTTTAGAAAGGTCAAAAATAATTCTTCAATCATTTTTTTTTTAAACATAACGGTTTAAACTTAATATATTAATTTTTTATACATTATCTATAATCTTATTTTCTATATTTATATATATATAATTATTAAATCGGTTATATATAATAATATATATATTATTATTAGTTTTTATATTTATATAATTATTAATTTTTAAAAAAATATATATATATAAATTATTTTTATCTTATATCTATATCTATATAAAATAGAGTTTAAAATAATTTATATAATATGTATATAATTTATATATAATATCTATCATCATTAATTTATATATAATATATAATTTAAAAAATAATTTAAGAGTTATTAATAATTGAGTAGTTAGAGGGTTATAATTACTTTTATCCTTAAAATTATTATTTTTAAATATATATTTTATAAATATATATATATATAATTAATGATTAAAGATAATATTATTTTTAAACTTTATATATATATATATATATATATATATATATATATATATATATATAAAGAGATTTAATAATTATATAAATATAAAAATTAATGATAATATATATATATAATCGATTTAATAATTATATATATAAATATAAAAAAAAATTAAAGATAATATATAAAAAAAAATATATTTTAATTAACCCGTTATGTTTAACCAAAAAGTTGACGGAATGACATTGGTGACCTTTCTAAAAGTTGAAAGTGCGATTTGTTTCAAAAATTAATTTGAGGGCTAAAAATGAGCGATCTAAGTAGTTATAGGGTCGTCTAGGTAATTTACCCAGAAGTAAAATATAATAAAAATAATTATATGATTAGACTCGAAAAAACTCGACGAGCCATCAAACAAGTCTTACTTAAGCTCGAATTCAGCTCGAATTTTAAACGAGCTAGCTCGAGCTCGGCTCGAGTTCGATTTTGACCAAACTCGAATCTAACTTTGACCGAGCCACTCACGAGCAGCTCACGAGTGGCTCGGCTCATTTACACCCCTAGATCAAAATGTTGTTACAGTCATTGGGAATTCATTCCAACATGTTTATAAAAAATGTTTCCAACCTAATTAAATAAAAAACCAAATTAAAATAAACAATTACAAGATTTTAAAAAAATCCAGTTTTTAAGCTTAATTTTTTAAAATTCTTGATTTAGGTTGATTTCATTTGATATTTTTTAACAGAAAGTTCAAACATTTTATAGGGAATGATTCTAAACAAAGAAATCACATTCACAAGCCCTAGAATAGGTCAAACTTGAAAATTTTGAAAAAAAATTAAACTTTCAATTACAAATCGAATTACAGAGGTTGCGGATTCTTACAAATAGTTGGACAACACTCCTTGAATGAATTGGAAGCTATCTAGAAACCTGGATCGGAATTGTGGTGTCAAAAAAAAATATTTACAAAAATCAGTTCTTGGTCGGATTTCAAATCAAATTTAGGTTATATGAGTTCTTTAAAGTGACTATTTAAACGTATGAAGTTGTATAATTAACTCGGTTAAACGTATAAATTAATAAAAGTTCATTTAACGTATCTACTATAAAAAAAAATTGGTTCATTTAACTTATGTTATTAAAAAATAGATTTTTTTTAAAATTTTAAAATTTATTAATTAAATATTAATTTTTTTCTTTTTTTATTAATTAATTAATCAATTTCTCTTTTATTTATTTATTAATTTATTTATCCTCTTTTGTAATATTTTGGTGAAGTATTTTTTTTAATATAAATAAAAATGAAATTAATAATCTTTTTATTTAATTTTTTTTATTCAGGTTTATAATAATAGTAAACAAAATCATTAAGTTATTTATTTTTTTTAATTTTTTTTTATAATCTTGATTACTACTCTCTTAGTGTGTTGAATAAATATATATTTTATCCAAATTTAATGGTCTTTTGTGGTTGAAAGGACGAGTCGTTGTAATATCTAATATTAGCTCTTTAAAAAATCAAATAATTTTAAAAATAATCAATGATATAGGAAGAACGCAAAATAATAGAAAAAAGTAAAATTAAAATAATTAAATATCAAATACAAAAGAATACAAAAGAATAGACTAATACAAAAATGGAGAGAATTTAATTAATTCATTAATTAAAAAAGTATTAAGAGAAATTAATAATTAATTAATAAAAAGAAAGAAATAAAAAAAATGAATATTTAATTAATAAATATATAAATTTTTTAAAAAAAATTGATTTTTACTTAGATAGGTTAAATGAATCAATTTTTGATAAGTTTAAATGAATTTTTATTAACTTATACATATAACTATAGAACTGAGTTAGTTGTTAGTTGTACGATTGTCGTCTTTTATCCAAAGATTATATCAAACTTTCAAAGAAAGTGAGAATCATTTTTTTTTTCTGATTTGAGCACAAATCACAACTCGAATGAAATTGATTTTCAACAAAGTACAATTGAATTACATTATTTGAAGGATGTCCTAGTCTATTGTGCCAAATTCCAGATACATAACAAACTATAGAATATTCAATAGGTCCACTCCATGCATTTTATCATACTCTTTAAATTTCACACAATTAAACACTCTCAAACATAACATATATACCATTTGCATGAATCATTTAGTTTTCATCCGTGTTAACACATAACTTACTAACATCATCCTGAAAATTGCTGAATCTGATCATCATCAACATTATTGCTAGCTTCTATAAGCGTTTGAGATTCCAGGCTGGTATGTGAATCATAATCTATATTATCTCTGATTTCTTCAAGTTGAGCTTCCCAACACTTGCACACTTTCTGCATCAAGAGGAAGAAACCAAAATTGACAGCACAAAGAAATGCTAAGAACAAGTAGTAATAGTCAAGTCGACTCTTGTTCAAACTGTCCTGGAACCAACTTATCTTCCCTCCTTTCTTGGTAACCATATCAACCACAAACACACAAAAAGAACTTGCTATAATTCCAACACCGGAAACAGCACTAACAACATGTCCCAAATAGCCCTTCTTCATTGAGGGGCCAATAATATCTTCCAAGAGTAGATAACTGCCTCTCTCAGTGTTTCTGTCAAGATATCCTAAAAGAACAAATTGTGGAATCATCCAAAGCATACTCATTGGAACAACCTCATCTGGCTTGTCTATTAGTCCATTCCTCTTAACCACCCTTAGTCGATAAAATTCCACGATTGCAGCGGTTGAACAACATATTATGCTTACTACCACTGCCACCGAAAATCTAGCAAATCCAACACCTCTAAGACCTGGGAATTTATCTTCATCTGATAGGCCATCCTTACCCTGCCAATTATCATAAATGAGTTTCAAGAAGTTGAGAGGAAGTGACAACTGCCAGAACTTGGGGTTCAATGTTGTCGCTTGTTCTAGGAAGTAAGTGTCGCCTACGGAAGATACAACACCACAAACAATGAAACATAAGCATGTTGGTATCAAATGAATCATCCTTTTCGTTTCCTCTACTTCTGTAACGCTACAAAGTCTCCATTTCTTCCTTTGTTGGTCAGTCAAACTAGTTGTAGGCAGAATAATTGCAGCCTTGTCAAAATATCTGATACATGTTATGCATCTTATTACATAAAACTAAAGAAAATGACATACTATTTATTACATATCTTCATCCTATCTTTTTTATGCTAAGAGTTCTAATCAAATAAAATCTCCCATCACATATATTTTTTTCATCATTACGATTCAATCTAATAACTTAGGGTGAATATTATACATTTTAAACATAATTCATGAAATTAATTAATTGCTAGGCTTTTGTGACAAATTTGTTGGATAAAATATTATTAAGTCACAATAGACCACCTTATACTCAATTAATGATTGATTGTTAATTTATTGGACATCATTAATTATAACACATATTCACATATATAATTTTAAAACTAAAGAAAATGACATACTATTTATTACACATCTTCGAGATGACAATTTAAAACTGCCCCGCGAAAACCAAACCGAATTGCCCCATTTGAGACGATTTTCCCCCGAAACCGAACGGGGATGGGGCGGGGATGGTATTTGCGTCCCCCGCCCCGACCCACCTCGATTTCACCCCGAATACCATAAACATAATTAAATATATTAAATTACCAATATATTTATTTATTCACTTTATTTCATAAGAGTAGTAAACTTATTTCTTTATAATAATATAAAATTTTAATATATTACAATATATATTATATTTAAAAAAAAAAAATTATTAACGGTGCCCCGTAAGATTTCTCGAAACAAAAAAAAACTGAACAGGGCGGGGATGATATTAAAAAAATCATCGAAATTAAAACGGGACGGGAATGATAATTGCATTCCCCGCCCCGAACCGCTCTATTGTCATCCCTAATCTTCACCCTATCTTTTTTATGCTAAGAGTTCCAATCAAATAAAATCTCCCATCACATATATTTTTTTCACTATTACGATTCAATCTAATTCATATAGGGTGAATAATATACATTTTCAACATAATTCATGAAATTAATTAATTGTTGGCCCTTTGTGACAAATTTGTTGGGTAAAATATTATTCCACCTTATACTCAATTAATGTTTGTATGTTAATTTATTGGACATCATTAATTATAACACATATTGACATTTACTAAAGCTATTTGTTTTTTACATATGTACGGGTTCATGACCAAAATTAAGTTGGATCTTTCGCCCAATTCTCCTTCTGAATGTCATCACCATGGAACATGTCTATTTATTCATTTTTTTATTATTATTTTGTGTTCTTATTTGAAAAATAAATCCTTCACTAGGTTCAACCTACAGGCTATTTCAATTTTAAACTCATATACATAACATATTATACAAGATATATCATATAGAAAAGGTGTAACAATATTTGTCATGTGAATCGATTTAGAGGTATGTTATTTATTATATATGTTAAAAATATTATAAAAAAAGTCAGATAATATTAATTGTGATAATATTATCATATTATTATTATAATTATTTCTTTGTATGGGTAATTTAATATCTATAAAAAGAGATATAAAATATTTAATAGAAGGAAGAGACTTAATAAAATATGTTATCACTCTCTATATTAAACGTGACCTAATGAAATGAAACAGATGAGGGAGAGAGTTGTGCACTTCCATGGGAGAAACAATTAATAGGTCAATCAAATCTCTTTATCCAAAAACCATGGGCGAGTCGTCTTTAGGGTGCACGAGATGTCGGTTAAATCAGATAAAGATTACGAATGAAGAGGTATGTGAAATTCTCGACTCATGACATGATGTTGAATGAAAATAAGTCACATTTAAGAGAGGTTCTTGTAAAGTGTCAAAAATATGTCCCAAAATTCGTGTAATTCCCTACTTGACTTATATACAATTATTAAAGTAATCAGATGAAAAAGATAGATGACCTCCCTTATGGGTTTCTAAAGTTAGGAAAATCAACGTTGAAGTCGAATTGGATATACTCTGCCTAAAATTTAAATGATTAGAAAAAATATTAGCATGAAATGTTTGTGGGATCAATGTTAGCGTGAAATGTGACATCCATAAATCTCTTGCAAGACTGATGGGTAGTGGGATCTATAACTTTTTTAAGACGAAAATCCGTAAAAGGATAAGTGGATTATTAAGAATATATGTAACTAAAGATTGTGTGGTTGAGAGACTATTGACTCTATTGGGGTGTCGGACGTAGGGACAGACCCATGATTTAGATTTTGGGTCTTCTTGAACCAAATTTAGGGCAGGCTTAAAAAAATAACGAGAAAATTTTGAATAAAACGAGTGCATAAAAGTAAGTTTTACCATATTTTTATAATTAGATAAAAAAAACATGGAATTATATTAAATTTATTTATGAAATTAGGTGGTGATGTCACATTTTACCGTAAAAATAAAATAAAATTCGAAGTGGGCTTCAGCCCACCTGAGCCCCTACATTGATCCGTCCGTAAGTCAGACGAAATTCTGGTTTCTTGGAACGACGACTTATTCGAGAAGTTGGATGTTAAAGTGGGAAGATTTTTGTTAGTGTACAACTAGGGAAAATGGGTGACAATTTTCGTTGGGTGATATCAACGGTTTACGGGTCGGTGCTTCAAAATGAGAAATCAATGTTATTAACAAATTATCAAGAGTGACAGGTTTATGGGATTTTCCAATCATTTTTGTGGGAGATATGAACAAGGTGAGGATCAATTTAAAAGAACTAAGCCAGAAGACTTACTAGCATAATGAGTGAGTTCTTTGATAATTTTGATAATCATGAGCTTGTTGACTCGCCATTGGAAGGAGGGCGGTATAAATTCAGAAGAGGTATGGAAGCTACAGGTTGGTATAGTCCTAATTCGACATATTTCTCATTAATGAATTAGTTTTTTCGGGGGTGGAAAATATTTTCTAGAAGCCATCTGACACTAACGAGGGCATTTGAACCATTAAACACGGCGAGTACATCTAGGCCATCCTACACATGTGAGTCCATCTGGACCATCCGACACTGAAGAGTGCATTTGGGTCATCTGACACCGACGAGTGCATCTGGATCATCCGGTATCGGCGAGTGCATTTGGGCCATCTAACACCGGCGAATCCATCTAGGCTATCAAGTATCAACGAATGCATCTAGGTCATTCGACACCGACAAGTTCATCTGGGCCATCCGGCACCGGCGAGTTCATCTGGACCATCTAACACCGGCAAGTGCATATGGGCCATCATCTGGTACCGTCAAGTGCATCTGGGCCATCTGGTATCGACGAGTGCATCTAGGTCATCCAACACCGATGAGTTCATCTGGCCAATCTGACACCGACGAGTGCATTTGGGCCATCTGACACCGACGAGTGCATATGGGCCAACCTACATTGACAAATGCATCTGGGACATCCAACATTGACAAATGTGTCTGTTAAGTTGTCTTATGGAAACTCTGGATCAAATAGAGAAAGGAGATAAAATATATGTGCATTGATTAATGTATTTGGGGCATTTGGGAGAATTCAAGTCAACAAAAGGTACAAGGAAAGAGAATATTCAACAAAAGGATATAATATATATTTTTCACTAGTGGAATAAGGATTATTAGCGACCAATATTAGCGACGGAGTTGCTTTGTTGTCACAGAAATTTTTTTATCAGCAACCACGACCAAAGAATCGTCGCTGATAAAAAATATCAGGGATGGCAAGGTAACGTCGTCCCTCATAATTATCATCAGCGACATGTTTTGTTATAAATACCATCGCTACAAAAGAGAGGTTTCTGGTTTTCTCACAATATTTTTATCAATGACGGCATTATGCTATCGTCGTTGTTGACAACCTATAATATCAACGACGACATTGTCGGGTGCCGTCACTGATATTCAAGTTTTTCTGCCATATTTTTGAATGATTATCAGCGACGATATTATGCTATCATCATCGTTGATAATTTAAGATATCAGCGACGTCATTGTCGTGTGCCATCGCCAATATTTATTTAATGAATATCGACGACAACACACGACAATGTCGTCGCTGATAGTCTGTTAAATAATACTTTTTCTTCTTTCTTTTATCTTGTCTTTCTTCTCTTTTTTCATTTCCCTCCGCCGTTGCTCCCCTCCTAACAAAGCGATTTTTTTTGTTAGTCTCTCCGTTTTCACCAAAACTGATATTTAACATTGTGTTATGAATTGAAATCCTGCCAGAAACAGGCCTTACACATAATGATACAACTAGAGAAGGGAATGAATGCCAAGACTCTTCATCCATTTTGGGAGGAATACAAGCTATGTAACATATATGATTCTTTGCTTAATTTGAATTCCAAAACTAATATTAAGTTAGACATATAATAACAATAACCTTAGTTTAATGACGAGAAGTCTATTTACATTAATATTTTATCTGATGAAGAAGGTATGGAATTCCATGAGAATCAAGAGATGATTGTTGATGACCAAATGACTAAAGAAGCCTCGATGATCATCGGAGAGAATGAACCTGGATTGCATATTGTCTAGTTAAGGAAGAGGAAGATGAAGATGTAGATGACTAAAGAAGCCTCGATCATCGGAGATAATGAACCTGGATTGCATATTGTTCTAGCTAAAGAAGATGAAGATGTAGATGAGTTGTAGGTGTATAAGATAAAAAGGTCTCGAGGATATTGAAGAAGAAGTAGATAACCAAGACTTATAGACAATAACACGTTGAGTATAATTGTAATTGAAGATGAAAATTTCCTAAAAGATCCTGGTTGTCTATTGGTTAGAAATACATTGGTTGTTTCACCTTCACTATATCAAATTCTTCAATTGAACAAAAGAAACTCAAATGATTCAAAACCCGAGAGTAAGAATTATCAGCTATGGTGAATAGGGATTTGTCGTCGCTGATAGTTAACAATATTAGCCATGACGAATGATCTGTCGGCACTGATATTGTTAACTATCAGCGACGACATTACATCGTCGCTAAAAGTCATTGTTTTTCAACGATGACGTTTTCAGCGATGAATGACGACGGTTTTATTCGTCGTAACTGATATTTATTATAGACGACATTAAGTCTTTTAGCGACGATTTATGTCGTCGCTAATGATGCATTTCCACTAGTGTTTGGTTTATAATATTGATTTAAGGAAATAAGATTAACACAAAAGAAAATTTAATCTTTTGTTATGATAATATAACTAGGATAGTAATATAATAATATTTCGGAGATTCTTTACCAAGATATTAATATTGATTTATTTGAAGTTTATTTAAAGGTGTCGTTGGAAATTTTAAAAAGTTGAAGTCTTTGCCTTGAGAGTATCGTTTCCAGTCCCAGTTCTGTTCTTGTTAGGGTTTCGGGGGACCGAGTAGTATAATATCTCGTGTCATACCCCTAGTATGTAATGATGTAATATATATTCTGGTTTTCTAATAATACTCTCTCTTTCTAGTGGACGTAGTAAAGTTTTATCTATGTGAACCATGATAAAATCTGTGTTCTTTTTATTGCTTACGTCATCTCACGTATTCCCGCTACAATAAAACTCATTGATCTTATTGAAGATCTCCAAATTCGTTAATATTAGATTTTATGGTTTGTTTGTTCGTTGGTGAATTTTGTTTATATTTTAATTGATGTTCTCAAATGGTTAATCTCGTTTATTTTGAGTGTGTTTGATGACAATGTAAACATCGCGTTTTTTTATTGTTTTTTTCGTTAGGTTTAAACGACTATTATTTATATAATATTACATTAACTATTTAAAAAAATTAATTTTAAATATTAATAAATTATTTAAATTAAAATAATGATTAATTTTAAAATAAATTATATGAAAAGATTAGTTTATATATATTTTTATTAAAATATAATTTTAATAATTAAAATAAAATAAAAAGTAAAGAATAAATTACCAGGAGTTTATTTTTATTAATATATGTATTTCGGGTTGCCTTACTCTATATACTAATTATATATTTATTTATTCTTAGTTAACTTAGGTTTATTTTTATAATATTATGAATTTTTATAAATAAAAATGGAATACCTTAGTAAAGGAGTGTGAATCAATCTTGCAGTAGTACTATCAGTATTCCCTTGATATAACTCATCAGGATTTGCAGGACACTCGTGGAACATCTTGAATGTAGAAGCTACAAATACTCTGAAAATATCTGTTAAAGGACTCCCCTTCTGACGAAGATCTTCTACCACGTCGTATTCAGAAAGGCCCGTTGCAAATAGAACGGTTGCGAACAAACTAAATACAGCAGCCAGTCCAAATTGGAGCCACCATGGCTTTACATACGAAATCACCAAAATCAATACGGCAGGAATAATATATACTGTTAATATGCCACAACTCCAGAAGCAACAGTTCACATCATAAGAAGCATTTGCCAACCGCTCTCCATCAACTTGAATGGAATGAAATTTTTGTGCAGAGACATTAAAACCCGACATTCCAACAGCTATAAGAGCCAAGGCTGTGAAAAAAAGCTTTCTCTGTTCTTCGCCGATACATTCCGGTTTGTACTGGCTGCAAGTCCCGGTAACAGTCGGCGTAGACATGGTCAATAAGCCTAGTCCCTGTTAATTAATTAATGAGAATGATTTATAAACTGAACCATCATAATAATTTGAATGAACAATTTAACTTACAATGGAGTATGAGATGGATGTGAAGAGAAGCATGAAAAAGTGACCAGTACTGCCACATGTATCAATAATGAATTGCATTGCAATGGGCATCAACTGAACTGAACCTTTGAAAACATTCATAATTACTGCTGCATATGTTAAATTCAGCTTCCAAACAGTTGTAAGGTATGCCATTAGTGTCCATGTCGCATAACTTGCTATGTTGTTGGCCGAGAAGAGAACTTAATAAATATTTATTAACAAGAGATCAATCAAAAAATAGTATTATTAGAATGGACTTTCCATTGCCTCACAAATATTATTAATTTGCTGAATTCTGTAAAATGAAGATTACTTACTAGTAGTCTTGTAAAGGACTTGGATCATGATTTTAGCATGAAAGCTTAGACCTTAGAGAGAAAGAGAAATGTAGTGGGAAAGAAAGAAGAAATGGAATATATATTAACACCAATCCAGATTAAATTAATTAAGTTTCCTTCTCTCTTATCTTTTATTGTGAATACCTAATTATAAGTTATTCTCAATCATTATTAGCGACATTGAGTACGAACAAACAATAGTTCTATAAAATTTATAATATAAATTAATGAAGACCAACTTGCCTACTATAGCATATAATAGACTGACTTGCTTAGTCAGTTGTTCACACCATCGCTTGGATCTAGCTAGGTTGAACAACTTGTTTTTTTCTGTATTATTGAGCTTCTTCTTTACGTCTGTTCTCATTTATTGAACTATTTAAAGTCTTTGTCATTTTCTTTTATTTTATTCATATATACTAAAAGTCAGTTGTAGGCGTGCTAAAATGACATGACATTTTTTTTATTTGGTGCTAAAGTACCAAAACAAATACAATAAAAAATTATTCATTATACACTTTTCTTTGTTAATTTATACTCTATATTTAAATCCATTTTAAATGTTATAAAATCGTTAATTTTATAGTGAAAATATAAATAAATTTCTCTTATACGCGGTAGATTCTTTAGTTTTGTTAAGTTCTACCGTGGTCAAAACTTTCACATTCGTCTTGAAATGACTTCTTCAACTACATTATCAAACGACGACGCATCTGTTTTGTTTCATTTTCAGACAATGATGTTGCAAACTAAGACAACGACAATGTTTCCACTCATTCCGTCATTCACCTCATCCATATTTAGATATTGTGTGTTTGTGTTGTGCCCCCAAAATAATCTCTAAACAATAAAAATATTGATGTTAAAGGAGATTTAGATATCCGATAGTCATTTTAAAATATGATATCGTAATACAAAACTTGTAATATGTTTCAATCGGTTGACTAGACAACACTTAGTAATAATGAATTGTGAGTGATAATGAATATAATTTGATTTAAAGACGAAATGAGTTTTTTACGCGTTTAAAAAAACATCACATCTCGAGAGATTCATTAAAGACACATTTTAGCTCCATGTCTAACATTAATCTCAACTAGTATTTATCTCGTGCATTTCCACGAGTAATAATATAAAAAACCGTGAAAAAAATATTACGGTAAAAATATAATAACATTTTTAATTTTATTTTTAACCGTTTTAAGTTTATGGGCGGGTCAACCCACAATCCGACTTAAGTATCCATTTATTCTCACAATTGATACAGTTTGATTCCTCAACTCATTTAGTTTCACGTCTAGAGTCCAATTATTTCCCATACTACGAGTGAAAGGAAAAATGTAAAGACTATCATTAAAGTAGTAGAGACGAGACTTACAATATCCATATTAATTATGTCCCTTATCTCTATAAATATGACGAAATTTTTACATTATTGCTCACTAATAATAGTGAAATCTATAGCACAGAGTCAAAAGAGAATTATGACAGATTAAAAACTATTGATGAACTACCGCGTTTATCAAATCTGGTGTTAAATTTAAAATATAAAGTGTTATTAGACCATCTCCAACCCATAAACCCATTCTCAAACCCAAAATGCAGTAAACATCCCATCAAACAATAATTCATCTCCAACCCAAAAACCCATTCTCAAACCCAAAAGAATATTCTTAGAATATTTTTTCTTACACTAACTTTTTAACCTTATTAATATTATCTATATATTTATCAACTTTACATATTTAACCCCAATCTTTTCTCTTTCATTTAATAAAATTAAAATAAAATTAATTATATATCAATAATTCATAAATAATAAAATAATTCTAATACATTTAAATAAACAAACATATTATATTAAAGCAAACCTTGTTAACATATTATAAGATAATTTATAAAATTAAAATTATAAAATATAAAGTAAAAATATAAAATAAATTATAAAATATAAAATAAATTAGATTAAATTTCAAATATAATAAATTTAATGATTTAATTATATATTTAAAAAACAATTTAACTTTTTATCTTAAAAAAAAATATATAAGTTGAAGGTTTAATTTAAATGTAAAAAAATTAAAAGTTAAAAAAATATATATAACCTAAGGGCCATTTTTTAAAAATGGCCAAAATGTAGTATGAACAGTCCAAACGCATATATATACGTTTGGTTGGAGGAGAGAGAGTACAAAAACTCAAAATGAGTTTTTTTTTGCAGTACGGTTGGAGCAAAAAGGGCACCCCAAACGCATTATGGGTGCCCGTTGGAGATGGTCTTAGCTTAGTTGGTTAAAAAATTGTACTTGTTTTGTTAGGTTGCAAGTTTGAATCATACCTATAGAATTTTTAATTTTATTTTTAACCGTTTTTAGTTTGTGGGCGGGTCAACCCACAATCATACTCAAGTATTAATTTACTCTCACATATATATCCAAATTATCCACAACTCTCGACTCCCGGCAATCCGGACACTTTAAAAATTAAGCATCATTATATTTATATATATATATATATTAGTTAGTTACAAAGTTGAACTTATATTATTAAAATGTCCCGCGTTCATCAAATTTGGTGTTGAATTTAAAATATCTAAGTGTTATTAACTTAGTTGGTTAAAGTGTTGTACTTGTTTTGTTAGGTTGCAAGTTCGAACCATACCTATAATATTTTTTATTTTATTTTTAACCATTTTAAGTTTATGGGCGGGTCAACCCACAATCCGACCCAAGTATCTATTAACTCTCACATATATATCCAAATTAACCACAACTCTCGATCCAGCAATCCGGATACTTTAAAAATTAAGCATCATTATATTTATATATATATATTAGTTAGTTAAAAATTTAAGCTTATATTGTTAAAATGTCCCGCGTTCATCAAATTTGGTGTTAAATTTAAAATATAAAGTGTTATAAGCCTAGTTGGTTAAAGAGTTTTATTTGTTTAGTTAGGTTGCAAGTTCGAACTATACCTATAGTATTTTTACTTTTATTTTTAACCGTTTTAAGTTTATGGGCGGGTCAACCCACGATCCGACCCAAGTATCCATTTAATATCACATATATATCCAAAAAACTCGACAATCTGAATACTTTAAAGTTAAACATCATTATATTTATATAGATTAGTTAGTTAAAAAGTTGAACTTATATTGTTAAAATGTCTCGCGTTCTTCAAATTTGGTGTTGAGTTTAAGATATAAAGTGTTATTAGCTTAGTTTGTTAAAAGCTTATACTTTTTTTGTTAGGTTGCAAGTTCGAACTATACCTTTAACATTTTTTATTTTATTTTTAACCGTTTTAAGTTTATGGACAGGTCAACCCACTATCCGACCCAAATATCCATTAACTCTCACATATATATATCCAAATTAACCATAACTTTCGACCCAGCAATCCAGACACTTTAAAAATTAAGCATCATTATATATAGAGAGATTCTCATGTGCAAGGATGAGTGATTTTTATGGTAAACTTTGTGTGTCATTTTTTATTCTAAAAAAAGATGTTCTTGGCTCATAAGAGTCGCTACTTAATTTGCTCTTATTAGAAATTAAGATAGAAAGTTTTTTTAAAAAATATTTTTGAGTTCGGTGATTGGTTACGAATGAAAAATGACTTCGACACAATGACCACACGCCCGTTAAAAAATAGTCTCTACATAGAATGTTTTAGTCATAAACAATAAAATGTATGTAGACATCGGTAGGCGAAATACATGTATGATGAGGGAGAAAAAGAATAAAAAACCTTAAATAATTAAAAAAAAAATGGCCAGCACATGATTAAACTGTGAGATTTTATTCTAAAACAATGCAAATATTTTAATTTAAATTTTTCGGAAAAACATAACACAAGGGGTAGATACTACAAATAAATCAAAATGATAAATAATCCCTAAACTTTGAACACCTGTACAGATAAATAGAGAAAAAATCCAAGGAGTCGTTTTATATATTTTGAATTTTATAATATAGCTACGACCTCTCAAATAATTAAAAAAGAAGCAATTAATTAAGACAAATTGGCCTTAGACTTTAATAAGATAAACGGGCCTAAGACAAAAGGAATCATATGTTCAGCCTCGTACAATTTTCAGGGGAATTCAAACTAATGCATTCAATACCGCCATATAGATCGCTGGCTGGTGACTCTCCCAATCAGAGCCGGTCCTGGGTAAGGCAATCAATACAGTTGTATAGGGCCCCATTTTTTATATTTAATAATATTATATTATTAATGTTATTTTTTTTCTTTTTTTTCTCCTTTAATATTAAATATATATTATAAAAATAACTTTTTTATCTCCTTTTTAGTCTGTATTATAATATATTAATTATTTATATTTTATTTTATTAATTAAAATTTTAATTTTTTTTATTATAAGGGCCCAAAATTTAAATTTGCATAAGCCCAAATTCTCAGGGCTTCTGGCTGGCCCTGCCCCAACAACTCCCCTGATAACATACCATGTGAAAATTAAAAAAAAAAACATTCAAAATATTTTTACAAAAATAGCGTGCCTCTTCCTCTTCCCTTTTCCACCAAACCATATCTCCTTTCCCTTTCCCTTTCCCTTTCCCTTTCCCTTTCCCTTTCCCTTTCCCTTCGTAACCTACGATTTTCGTTCTTCATTAGACTATCGTTCTAATTTCTTTCATCTCATCCCAGATTCTTTGCGGCCAAATCAATAATGGATAGCTCTCCTTATAAGGATACCTTTCCAACAACAACAACTTAGTCGACCAAATCAAATAGTCAATAGAGATCGAATACTTTTCCCACATCCAGATCCTCCGTTGTTATGACATTCTTTTCGTATATCGCTTAACTCTATGTTGTCTGACGATCAATTTTTTACATAATACAAGATTTTATCATCCTCGTCTGGTATATTGTTTGAGTTTGGACCAACTATTTTATGTTTCAGGTTGTAGCAAGATGCATTGAATATAATGCTACTTACCAATCTTCTTATGAAGAATGCTAAAATATAATGTTTTATAAACTGAAATTTAATGTTATTAAACTGAAGTATAATATTTTATAAATTGAAATTTAATATTTTTTTAATGTTTTTAAAACTGAAATATAATGTTTTATTAAATGAAATGTAATGCTTTAAGAACTGAAATATATTGTTTTATAAACTTAAATGCAATGTTTTTAAAAATGAACTATAACCTATTTTCAACTTAAATGTAATATTTTTTAAATTAAAATATAAAGTTTTATAAACTGAATTGTAATGTCTTATAAACAAAAATTCACGATTTAAACTGAAATATAATGTTATTAAAATTGAAATTTAATATTATTTAAATTGAAATGTAATGCTTTAAGAACTGAAATATATTGTTTTATAAATTTAAATGCAATGTTTTTAAAACTGAACTATAACGTATTTTCAACTTAAATGTAATATTTTTTAAACTAAAATATAAAGTTTTATAAACTGAATTGTAATGTCTTATAAACAGAAATTCACGATTTAAACTGAAATATAATGTTATTAAAATTGAAATGTAATATTATTTAAATTGAAATGTAATGCTTTAAGAACTGAAATATATTGTTTTATAAACTTAAATGCAATGTTTTTAAAACTGAACTATAACGTATTTTCAACTTAAATGTAATATTTTTTAAACTAAAATATAAAGTTTTATAAACTGAATTGTAATGTCTTATAAACAGAAATTCACGATTTAAACTGAAATATAATATTATTAAAATTAAAATGTAATATTATTTAAATTGAAATGTAATGTCTTATAAACTGAAATGTAATGTTATTTAAATTGAAATGTAAGGTTTTATAAACTGAAATGTAATGTCTTATAAAACTGAAATTTAATGTCTTATAAACTGAAATGTAATGTTATTTAAACTGAATTGTAATGTTTATTAAACTAAAATATAATACTTCTTAAATTGAAATGTAAAATTTTATAAACTAAACTGTAATTTCTTATAAACTAAAATTTAATGTTATTTAAAGTGAAATGTAATGTTATTAAAACTGAAAATGTAATGTATTATTATCTGAAATGTAATGTAATATAAATTGAAATGTAATGTCTTATAAACTGAAATATAATGTCTTATAAATTTAAATGTAATGTTATTTAAATTGAACTATAACGTTTTTTTAAACTGAACTATAATATGTTTTAAATTGAAATGTAATGTTTTTTAAACTGAAATGTAAAGTCTTATAAACTGAACTGTAATGCTTAAAAGATCAAAGCTCACATATATATTTTTTTCAAAGTTCACATATTTGATTTCCACTTAGAGCGACTTAAGTTGAAATGGAGGGTGATGACTTTTACTTTTCGTAAAAATATTGATGAGTTTTCAAATAGGTTAAAGAAAAAGAGAGAAAGAAGTATCTAAGGAGGGGTGTGATAAAGTATTAAATAAATAAGAGAAATTATTTATTTATCTCCTATTAATTAGGCTAAATATAATACTAATTCCTAAGTTTTCTCAAATTAGTTATCATTTTTATTACTATTATAAATATAAATAGATAAATTATTGTAAAAATTACTCATTTAATCAGTAATATTATTTCAATATTTCTCTTTAAGAACTCAATCAAATAATTCTTGTTTATTTTATCAATTTGAGAAATCAAACTTGGTATCAGACCTTATAAGGGAAAATTCCCGAAAACGATTTCAATAGAAGAACAATATCATTCTCAGTTCTACCAATAATACCTAGAAGCGTAAAACTTGATAAACATAATTATATCTATTGGAAATCACAAGTTACTCCAATCATGATAGGTTATGATTCTATGGACATAGTAGAAGAGAATCTTGAAACTCCTTCCAAATTTCTTCAAGAAACAGATGATCAAAATAATACAATTCAAATCAAGAATCCAAAATTTAAACAATGGTGTATCCAAGATCAAAGGGTACTTGCATGACTCTTTTCAATATTGACCGACGAGATTCGTCAACATTTCTAAAAATCATCTTCGGCGCAAGAACTTTGGGAAACCCTATAGAAAATCTATGTTTCTCAATCAAAGAGCAGACTATTTCAGTTACGGAGTCAACTCCTAAACGCACACAAAGGAAGTGACTCTCTTCTTAACTTCATTCAACATATCAAAAACCTTTCAGATGCACTTATCGCTACCGGACAATATGTTTTTGAACAAGATCTGCAACTAACTCTACTCAATGGGCTTGGAGACGAGTTCGAGTCGATGATATGTGTGCTCTAACTTTCGGACAAGATCTATCATTTAATGAGATGACAGACATCCTTCTAAATCATGAATAACGACTCATATTCAAGAAAAGAAAATTCCATTATGAAAATATTTTGCCCTCAAACGTTTCAGCGAAAGTTGCTTATATTTATGGGCATGGAGGCGGAAAGAACCAAAGACAGAATCGATACAATAATCGTCCGCAATTTAATTTTTGTCATAAAATTGGTCATCGCTCCGAAAGTTGTTTTTATAATCCATATTGTCAAATATGTAATGTACAAGAACATAGTGCTCTCGAGTGCCCTTGGTTAATCCTTTTACAAATCCTACGACAAGGTTAGTTATATCGTCTACTATTGTAGATCTCACTTGGTTCCAGATTCATGTGCTACTGATCATATTACTTATGATCTTAATAATCTACACATACATGCTCCTTATACAGGTACTCAAACTATTAAAGTCGGAAACGGTATATCTTTGAATATTTATAATATTGGTACCACTAAAATTTTAAATCAACAAAAATCTCTCTACTTACGTAATATATTACACGTTCCGGATATTACTAAAAATCTGATGATTTTCGCGAGAGATTTTCATCAAATAATAATGTATTTTTTGAATTCCACCCGAATATTTGTCTTATTAAAGGCCGAGATACAAAGATAGTGCTTCTTAAGGGATTACTCAAGGACGGACTTTATTGCATTGAACCTACTGACAGTTTATTTTCAACATGTTCTAATAAACAAGTGTTTATTGGTATTCGATCTCCGGCTCAAATTTGACAGTCACGACTTGGACATCCTTCTAGCGCTACTACATCTTTAGTTATATCACACTTTAAATTATCAATTTCAGGTAGTAATACTATTTTTTTGTGGATCATGTCAATATGGGAAAGAACATAAACTACCTTTTTCGGCTTCAAATTTTATATTTATGGCTCCTTTAGACCTAATTCATTCGGATGTTTAGGGACTTGCTCCTGAATTTTCGTCTATTGGTTGTCATTATCTTGTACATTTTGTGGATGATTTTAGCAAATTCACATGGATATATTCACTAAAGAAAAAGTCGGATATTTTGAATACGTTTATCAACTTTCTTCGACTTGTTGAAAATTTATATAGTCGCAAAATCAAAATATTGCAAACTAATTGGGGAGGAGAATATAGAAATTTCAAATCATTAACGGATAATTATGGTATTTTATATCGTTTATCTTGTGCACATACTAGTGAGCAAAACGGTATTGTTGAATGAAAAATTCGTCATATTACGGAAACTGGTCTCTCTTTATTGGCTCATGCATCTATGCCACTACATTATTGAACGTATTGATTATGAAGAGACATCCATTCCTGTAGAAAAACCCACTACTATTCGTGTTATTCTTTCTTTGGCAATATCTTATCAATGTTTCATTCATCAACTTGATATTAGTAATGCATTTCTTCATGAGTCTCTACAAGAAGAAGTTTACATGGCACAATCACCCGGTTTTGTCCATCCAGATTTTCCTAATCATATATGCAAACATTATAAAACAATATACGGTCTTAAATAGTCTCCTCGTGCTTGGTATGCTACTCTCTGGACTACTCTACTATCTCTTGATTTCATAGAATCGAAATCTGACACGACTCTCTTCACTTATCATACACCTCAAATAACCGCATACTTTTTAGTATATGTGGACGATATTATTCTCACAGGAAACTCTAAATTATTTCTAACAAAAATTATATTTCAATTAAATAAATTATTCCCTATTAAAGATTTAAGACAATTACATTACTTTCTTGGAATGGAAGTCACTCGTACTAAAGATGGCTTATTTCTTTCTCAATCCAAGTATATTGACGATATTCTCACTCGGGATGATATGTTTTAAGTAAATCCATTACACACTCCCGTCTCTGCTAGCTCATCTCTTTCTAAACATGATGGTGATCCTTTATCTAATCTGTTTCTCTATCGAAGTATAGTAGGGGCTCTACAATATCTTACACTAACCTGTCCTAAGTTAGCATTTGCTATCAATCGAGCTTGTCAATTCATGCAAACTCCCATATCTTCTCACTGGGGAACAATTAAACGTATTCTTTGATATCTTCGTCATACTCCTAGTCATGGGATCTTTCTTCATCCAAATTCACAATTCACTCTTATTGCCTACTTTGATGCTGATTGGGCAGGATGTCCTGATGATCGTCGTTCAACAACTGGATTTTGTATTTTTTTAGGTGACAACCTCATTTCTTAGAATTCTAAGAAACAACAAGTAGTTGTTCGCTCTAGTACTAAATCTAAATACCGTGCTCTTGTATATACAACTGCTGATCTTTGTTGCATTCAATCTCTACTTAGTGAACTTCGAGTTTCACTTTCTTCTTCCCTAGTTCTATGGTGGGATAATATTGGTGTCGTACTCTTATCAGCAAACTCAATATTTCATGCTCGCACAAAATATATTGAAATCGATTTTCACTTTGTTCGAGAAAAAGTTGCTCGTAAACAACTACTCATCTAGTACATTCCTATTGAAGATCAAGTGGTTGATATCTTCACCAAAGGCCTTTCTTCTCATCGATTTGCTCTTTTACGTAGCAAGCTCACAGTTTGTGACTCACCTTTTCGCTTGAAGGAAGATGATAAAATATTAAATAAATAATAGAAATTATTTATTTATCTCCTAATAATTAGGCTAAATATAATAACTAATTTCTAAGTTTTCTCAAATTAGTTATCTTTTCTATTACTATTATAAATAGATAAACTATTGTAAAGATTACTCATTCATTCAATAATATTACTTCAATCTTTCTCTTCAAGAACTCAATCAAATAGTTTTTATTTATTTTATCAATTCTAGAAATCAATCGTTCATTACTATCAATATTCCCCTTATATATCTCATTTAGATTTACAGGATATTTCTCGAACCTCTTGAATAAAGAAGATACACATACTCTGAAAATAACTGTTAAAGGACTCCTCTTCTCTCTTAGATCTCGTACCTCATATTCACAACTCCCGGATGCAAATAAAACAGTCGCAATCAAAGTAAACACAACAGGAAACCCAAAATGGATCAACTATTGTTTTACAAACGAAATCACCAAAATCAACATGACAAGAATAATAGATGTCACTACATAACAACTCCTATACATAAAACCAAAGTAATAAGAAATCCTTTCACCATTTATGCCACACGCTTTGGGTAATTTAGAAAGTCATGACTTTTCTGATTGTGGTGGTTGTAAATTGGATAAATTTTCAGCATTGTCTTTTTATAAAAGTGTTTCTTTTTCCACTGCCCCATTTGATCTCGTACATTCTGATGTGTGAGGATCTTCTCCTATTTCTTCTAAAGGAGGTTCTCAATATTATGTTTTGTTTTTTTATGACTCCACTCATTATACTTGGGTTTATCTTATGAAACGCAGATATGAATTTCTTACTATAGTCACCAATTTTCGAGCTCTTGTGAGAACCCAACATCCTTCAGTCATTCAATGTTTTAAGTGTGATTTAGGAGGTGAATACACTTCTAATGATTTCTCTCAGTTATTTACCTCTGATGGTACCATTCACCAAAATCATGTACTGACACTCCTCAACAAAATGGTGTGGCTGAAAGAAAACATCGCCATCTTGTTGAAACAACTCGTTCTTTCATGCTATTAGTCGAGGTTTCTAGTGTGTTTTGGGGGGAAGCAGTTTTACCGCTGCTCATGTGATCAATAGAATCTCAATATCTCATAATTCAGGTTTGTCCCCTTTTGAAAAATTATATGGTCATTCACATGATTATTCCTCATTGCGTATTTTTGGTTGTATTTGTTTTGTTCTTCGACTACATGTTGAGCGTAATAAGTTGTCTCTCTGGTCTGCCTTATGTGTCTTTCTGGGTTATGGTTTTGGTCAAAAGGGATATCATTGTTTTGATCCAGTTAGTCAAAAATTTTATGTTTCGCGTCATGTTGTGTTTTTAGATCACATTTCATTCTTCTTTGTTCATGCTAGTTCAAATCATATGACCCAAATAGATCTAGTTCGTATTGATTCTTTAACATTGAGTCCGATGAAGATATATTTAATACTTTAGTTCATGATGCTTTGGTTCATGATACATCTACCTCCCATGTCCTTGCTCCTACGACCACCCGAATTCTAGATGAGACTGCAGATCTTCTTTCTAGTCTATCTGATACTTTAGTTCACAATACATCCACCTCCCATGTCCCTACTCCTACGACCACCCAATTGCCGGATGAGATTGTGGATTCTCCTCCTCGTTACTCCACTCGCATTCGTAAGTCTACTAAACTTACATATTTTAAGTACTCCTCTTATTCTACTTCATTTGCTTCATTTGTCACTTCAATTCATCGTTTTTCTAAGCCTTCATATTATAAGGAGGCAGTTCATGATCCCCTTTGGCAGACTACTATGGCTGAGGAACTTACTGCTTTACATCAGACTCATACATAGGATTTGGTTTCACCGCCGTCTAGAAAATATGCCATTGGCTCTCGTTGGTTTACAAGATCAAAACAAAATCAGATGGTTCCATTGAGCGATACAAGGCTCTACTTGTTGTTAAAGGCTATTCTCAAAAATATGGCATGGATTATGAGGAAACATTTGCTCATGTTGCGAAAATAACAATTGTTCGCACTTTGATTGTTGTTGCTTCGGTTTTCCAATGGAAAATTGATCAAATGGATGTGAAGAATGCTTTCTTGAATGGTGACCTTCATGAAGAGGTTTATATGATGCCTCGCCCGGATGTTCCTCATCAACTTAGTGAATTTTGCAAACTTCGCAAAGCTCTTTATGGTCTCAAACAAGCACCATGTTCATGGTTTAAAAAATTCTCTATGGTGATCACTTCGCTTGGCTTTCTTCCTAGTCACCATGATTCGGCTTTATTTGTCAAGCGTACAACAGCAGGACGCATTCTTCTATCCTTGTATGTTGATGATATGATTATTACAGGTGATGATCATGATGGTATTGAATCATTAAAGTCTGAGTTAGAACACTCATTCTCTATGAAAGATTTGGGCATGCTACGTTATTTTTTAGGAATTGAGATAGCTTATTCTCAAAAAGGTTATCTTTTATTTCAATCTAAGTACATTGCTGATTTGTTTGAGCGCTCTTGACTAACCAACAACCGAATTGTTGATACACCCCTTGAGACTAATGCTAGATACTCTCCATCCGATGGTACTCCTTTGGAGGATTCTGGTCTTTATCGTACCATTGTTGGTAGCTTGGTTTATCTTATTATAACTCGCCCAGACATTGCGCATGCAGTTCATGTGGTTAGTCAATTTGTCACTACCCCTACTACAGTTCATTGGGCTGATGTTCTTCGTATTCTCAGGTATCTTCAGGGCACTCAATTTCATAATCTCATGTTTCCTTCCACGTCTTCATTAGAGTTGTGTGCCTACTCTAATGCGAATTGGGCCAGTGATCCTACAGACCGCAAATCGACCACTAGATACTGTATTCCTCGGTGATTCTCTTATTTCATGGAAGAGTATGAAACAAGATGTCATCTCTCGGTCTCCTATAGAAGCTGAGTATCGTTCCATGGCCTCGACTACCTTTGAAATTGTTTAGTTACGCATATTACATACTGATATGAGTATTTCTCTTTCTCACCATACTCCGCTACATTGCGATAATCAAAGTACTATCTAGATTGCACGAAATTTTTTCTTTCATGAGCGGACCAAACATTTCGAGATTGATTCTCATGTCACTCGTCATCATCTATAGACTCACACCATCACTTTGCCATTCTTTCCTTCCTCCTTGCAGATTGCT
Organism: Impatiens glandulifera; assembly: GCF_907164915.1. Lineage (NCBI taxonomy): Eukaryota > Viridiplantae > Streptophyta > Magnoliopsida > Ericales > Balsaminaceae > Impatiens > Impatiens glandulifera. Next base: position 52,042,822 of record NC_061862.1, on the reverse strand, counting down.
GATATATTTACAAAAGCGCACTCGACTTCGCGTTTTCGTTTTCTGGCTGACAAACTCTCAATGCATATTGTTGTTGCATCGTGAGTTTGAGAGGGGAAGTTAGATATATTAGTTTTATTATTTTTATTAACAAGCACTTAAGGGTATTTCAGTTTATTGTAATCATTAACTATAAAAAAAAAACTCTTTCATTACATTCAGTATATTTCATACTTGCTAATAAAAACCTTAACTTTTCTCTTTATTTTATTAGGAGTGACCAGTATAGCTATCAACCAGGAATTGCATTGTCATTGACATTAACTGAATTGAACCTTTGAAAAGATTCACAATTGCAGCTGCATATGATTCCACGCAGTTGGAAGGTATGCCATAAGTGTCCATGTTCCATAAATTGCTATGTTGTGGCCCGAGAAGAGAGCTTTATTAAGAAGAAATTAGGAAATATCAGTATTAATATTAGAACACAAAGTTTGTTTCAGTTAAAGAAAGAAAGAAACATAAAGAGTTTTAGTTAAAGAAGTCAATACCAAACAAAATTAACACATTTTTTAAATGACATACGTTCATTTAAATGTATTTTTAATAATTCATATGTCTAAATGAAGTAGTATAAGTACATACGTATACGTATAAATGAGATTAATTTCTTTTTGTTTTTACAAATATTTCATTGTTAAGTCTCGATTGATTGATGATTATGAGTCAGCGCGCGAGACATTTAAATCTCAGTTGATTGGTATGAGTTAGTTTAGAACATTTAAGTCTTAGGTTGATTATTTATGAGTTACCAGGCTAATGCAATCTTTATAAATGTCTATAAAACTATATATATATTTCAGATAAAAAAAAAAATCAGGGAAGTTTGTGAATTCAATATTGAAGTGAAGAAAGACATAATTTTTGGACAATTTCACTAGATTTTATTTTGAAAATAATATAAATACACTAGTAAAAATGGGGGGTTTTACCGAATTTTTTTTCCGATTCTATATAGTAGTTATAGATATAACTGATTTGTTATATATATATATATATATATATATATATATATATATATATATATATATATATATATATATATTAGTTTGTAAACTGAACAGTGGTTTTACTCCGATGATGTAAGAATTTTGATTTATATATGAATAAAACTTTGCATGTTAATTTATATTTGATTTTAATAAATAATATGTGGTGACTGCATGTGTCTTTTTAAATTTGGACGTGACAAATCTACCATCCTCCACAAATATTTGATGTGCATGTTTAATTGTTTCAAACTGAATTTAAAACCAGTTTTAACTTTGTATTATCATGCTCGGATCGATGTACTAACAATTCCCAAATACAAATAGAATGGCAAGGTAAGTACACTTGAACTTAATTTCCAGTGCCACACAAATGTTTGCTTGCTTCAGTGTGTAGGATTTTCTTTAGTCCTAAATTCATGATTCTAAACAAAAACATATTAAATTTCCTTTCTTTCAGGATTTAATCTATAATCTTATAGATCGATAATATCTAACATGGATGAATCATAATCCTAATACATAAATTTCTCTATGTCCATAAGTTGATTAAACAAGCGGAAGCATACTTGAATTCATGATGAAGATCTTTGAGTTTGAGTTTGCTCTTCCGATTCTACAAGCGGTTTTCTCCCTTCTTCTCTCTTACGATGGAGGTTAATGAGAAAATGAAAACTGACAACTTGTGAATTGGGGAACCACAACCCTTTTATATTATATTATGTTTATTTATTTATTATTTAACTATCATAAATAATAAATAAATTGACGGTTTCTACACATAACCGTTCCGTACTATTAATTATATTAATTATGTGACTTATTCAATAAAAAATAATAAATACTTAATGATCACTTTATTTTTATTGAATTCCAAATAAAAAACAGCCCAAACACATTATTTATATTTATTAGTCCAATAAATCTAACAATCTCCCACTTGGACAATATATATAATTACATGTGTTCATCTTTATGCGCAAATAATGTGGCTATCATAATTTAAAGTCACTCCAAATCAATCTCGTCCATTAATCATATCAACATTGAACCAAAGCGGTTTAATTATATTAGTTCGTAATTCAACCCATCAATGATCACGAATATCAATATAATTAAATGACATAGATCATAGTACGGATGTGTAGCATAGAAATGACATCCAGTGTGATCCATCATGTCAACTTCTAACTGGTCCCTAATGAGATCAAAATTTTCCATAAACAGAGTGTAACAAAATTCTTTATTATTCATAAACTGCAGTAATCAATAAGTCTTTATAACATACATATATATAGAAACAAACTCCCACTAAATCTGAATATCTTCAAATAACATAACACCCATTTGAGCAGTATGCTCCAAAAAGACCTTGGGTGGTAATCCCTTAGTTAGCGGATCCGCAATCATAGAGTTTGTACCAATATGTTCTATATATAAATGACCACTCTAAACTCTTTCTTTAACAACTAGGAACTTGATGTCAATGTGCTTTGACTTAGTTGAACTCCTATTGTTGTTCGAATACATGACTGCTGATTTATTGTCACAGAATAACTTTAGTGGTCTTTCAATTCCTTTCACAATCTTTAGCCCGGTGACAAAATTCCGCAGCCACATTCCATGATTGGATGCCTCATGTCATGCTATAAATTCAGCGGCCATAGTGGAAGAAGCAATGAGTGTTTGTTTAACACTTTTCCATGAGATTGCTCCTTCAGCAAGCATGAAGATATAACCTGAAGTGGATCTCCGACTGTCTTGGCATCCAGCAAAATCCGAATCTGAATATCCAACGATCTCCAGTTGGTCCAATTTCTTATATGTGAGCATGTAGTCTTTAGTTCTTTTCAAATAACGCATAACCCGCTTGACTGCTACCCAGTGATCCATACCAGGGTTACTCAGATATCTGCCTAACATTCCGACAATGTATGCCAAATCTGGTCGAGTACAGACTTGTGCATACATCAAACTTCCTACTGCAGATGCATAAGGAATTTTCTGCATTTCTTTAACTTCAAGATCATTCTTAGGACATTGTTGAAGACAAAATTTGTCTCCTTTAACAACGGGCGTGTTTCCTGATTTACAATCCTGCATGCCATATCTCTTTAGTACATTTTCAATGTAACTCTTTCGTGACAATCCAAGTATACCTCGAGAACGATCTCGATGTATCTGAATTCCTAATACAAAAGAGGCATCACCAAGATCTTTCATTTCAAACTTAGTTGAAAGAAATCTTTTAGTTTCATGCAGTAAGCCTGTATCATTGCTGGCGAGCAATATATCATCAACATATAAAATCAGAAAAATATGTCTGCTCCCACTAAATTTGTGGTATACACAATCATCAATTAAATTACTCTCAAAACCAAACGAGATAATAATTTCATGAAATTTGTGATACCATTGACGAGAAGTTTGCTTGAGACCATATATGGATTTCTTTAGTTTACAAACCATTTTGTTTGGATCTCCCACCACAAAATTTTCTGGTTGGTTCATAAAAATTGTTTCATCAATGTTTCCATTTAGAAACGCAGTCTTAACATCCATTTGGTGTAGCTCAAGATCAAAATGCGCCACTAATGCCATGATCGTCCTAAAAGAGTCCTTTGTCGAAACAGGGGAAAAGGTTTCTGTAAAATCAATACCTTCCCTCTGAGTGAAACCCTTTGCAACAAGACGTGCCTTATATCTTTCTACATCACCCTTTGAATCCTTTTTGGTTTTAAATATCCATTTACAACCAATAGGTTTCGCACCTTCAGGTAATGAGACTAGATCCCAAACGTCATTGTCTTCCATAGACTTAATTTCTTCATTCATGGCAATAATCCATTTATGAGAATTAGAACTATGCATTGCTTGATGTAAGTTTATAGGATCATCTTCCATCATTTCAATGCTATCCTCATGTTCTTGGAGAAATACAATATAGTCATCCGAAATAGCATTTCTCCTTTCTCTCGTGGATCTCCGTAATGGCATTTGTTCTTGAGGTTGTTGAGTTTGTTCTTCAGGAATGTTTACCTCATTTTCAATGGGAAGATTTGTATTATTGTCTTGAAGTTCTGGAATTGCTTCTTGATTAATATCATAAATAAATTCATGATTATCATCAGTAGCAATTATAGGAATTTGAACAAATTCCTCTTTAAATACAAATTCCTTAGTATTTCTCCACTCAAACTTAATATCCTCAAAGAACACTGCATTTCCCGTCTCAAAAATAGTTCTGTTCGTGGGAACAAAAAACTTATAACCCCTTGATTTCTCAGAATATCCAATAAAGTAACAACTAACTGTTTTGGAGTCCAATTTCTTTTCATGAGCCTTATAAGGCCTTGCTTCTGCTGGACATCCCCAAATATGAAAATGCTTTAGGACTGGCTTTTTACCGGTCCAAAGCTCATAAGGAGTTTTAGTTGTTGCTTTAGTTGGAACTCTATTGAGAATATATGCTGCAGTCTTTATTGCTTCTCCCCAAAAAGATTCCGGTAAAGTAGAATGAGAAATCATGCTTCTTACCATATCTTTAAGAGTTCTGTTTCGTCTCTCAGATACACCATTCATGCGAGGAGAACCTGGCATAGTGTATTGAGGTACAATTCCACATTCTTCTAGGAATTTAGCAAATGGTCCTGGACGTTGTTCTCCTGATCCATCATATCGACCATAGTATTCACCACCACGGTCAGATCTGATAGCTTTAATATTTTACCAAGCTGATTTTTTACTTCAGCTTTGTATGCCTTAAACACGTCCAGTGCTTGAGACTTCTCACTAATGAGATAAAGGTAGCCATATCTTGAATAATCATCTATGAACAAAATAAAATATCGTTGACCATTCCAAGAAGCCGTAGGGAATGGCCCACAAATATCAGTATGAATGAGTTCTAAGACGTCTGTAGTTCTGTTGGCACCCAATTTCCTTACGTTTGTTTTCTTTCCCTTAATACATCCAATACAAACCTCAAAATTGGAAAAATCAAGAAAATCAAGAATTCCATCATTTACAAGCCTTTCAATTCTATGTTTAGATATATGACCTAAACGCTTGTGCCAAATTGATGCAGAATTTTCAGTTGTTAATTTTCTTTTAGTACCGCGATTACTTGTATGCAAAGTTTCATTATATGAGGCAATTGTATCAAGTAAATATAGATTATCATAAACTGACAAAGAACCATTTGCAATAATATTTGAATTTAAAGAAAGACTAAACTGACCATTTCCAAATGAACAATAATTGCCAAATTTGTCCAAAACAGAAATAGAAACCAAATTCCGTCTAAAAGACGGTACAACAAAAGTGTCTTTCAAATCCAAATAAAAACCAGTTTTTAATAATAATCTAAAATTCTCAATAGCCTCAACTTCAACTGATTTGCCATCGCCCACAAAAATGATTCTTTCATCATCACTTGGCTTTCGGCAGCTCAGGCAACCCTGCATAGAAACACTAATGTGAGTAGTAGCACCAGAATCTACCCACCAAGTGTGACTCGGTACTGAAGTTAAATTAACCTCAGAGCAAACTAAAGTAAGAGATTCACCTTTCTTTGCACGCCATGCGTGATATTTAGTGCAGTCCCTCTTCAAGTGTGTGGATTACCGATAAAAGAAACAACTAAATTCCTCATTTTCTTTAGTTTGTTGTTTCTTTTGCACGGGACCACCTGCAGTTTATTTAGGGTTCTTCCTTTTATTCTTTTTATCTCTGAAATTACTTCCTGAAGCCAAATGAGCATTTTCAGTCTGATCTTACTTCAATCTCTCTTCTTCTTGCACACAATATGAAATTAACTCATTAAGAGTCCATTTCTCCTTCTGACAGTTATAACTGACCTTAAACTGATTAAATTGTGTAGGAAGAAAGATCAAAACCAAATGCACGAGCAATTCATCAGAAAGCTCTAACTTTAGTGCTTTTAGTTTTGAAGCAAGGTGAGACATTTCCATTATGTACTCCCTTATGTTTCCTTTTCCCTTATACTTCATTGAGGTCAAACTCGCAAGAAGCGTGCTTGTTTCAGCCTTATCGTTTTTTGCAAAACGTTTCTCAATTTCCTCAATGAATTCCTTAGCATTAGTGACTTCAGAGATATCACCCCTAAACGTTTCTGGAATTCCTCGCTTAATGATCATTAGACACATGCGATTTGATCTTTCCCATTTTTCAAGGTCCTATTTTTCAACAAGGGAACCTTATTCCGTAATAATGGGTCGATCAATCCGAAGCGCAAGGTCTAGATCCAAACACCCGAGGATAATCAAAACATTATCCTTCCAATCCTTAAAGTTATTTCCATTCAGTATAGGAATAGAATTGACATTGGCAGATATTGTAGATGCGGAAGCATTAACTGAAATTAAACAAAATAAAATACTATGAACACATTTTTCACATCTTGATTAATAAATTCACATTGAAATTTTTCCATCAACAAAAAAAAATATCTAGCACAACATTAATATTTAGTCTTTGGACAGAAATATTAACTTGTAAGTGATATTTTATGCAATAATCAAATACTGACAATAAATTCTGTCAAACAATGATTCTATCTTTGGATTGAATTATTGTTCACATGGAACCGAATAATCGTCACATATTCATCATCACAGGTACTTCTGTAATTCGGCCCGACAATATTAATCTATCTTTGGACCGATATAATATCCGCATGAATTACAGACGTACTTATCATTTAAAATCTATATACCGAATTAACATTCACAAGATAGATTATTTTGGTAATATGTTGTTTCAATTGATTGGTTAGAATAATAAACTCCTTAAATCTCAAAAAACCCGAATTGAATTTAAATTCTTAATTCCTTAAATTCTTAATTATTTTCTTAATATTATTTTATGTACGTCATAATATTATGAAAGAGATACATAACCCGTATATATATTTTAAATATAATTCTTTAAAATATATATATATATATAATTCTTTAATTATATTTTTTTTTATTTTCTAAATAAATAAATATATATCACATAATAATTAACTATTTTATATATATTCAATAATATATATTTCGATTACAGTTTTCTGTAAATACATATATTTAATAATATATATATCCTTAATTACTTAATTATAGGTTAAGTGATTTATTTATAATAAAATTTTTATTTATTAAATAAATAATTAAATTTCTGAACTTTTTAAAACTTAATCTTTAATTTATTATTTAAATAATAACGGTTAGACTTAGTCCTTAATTAATTATTTATTTAAAAAAAATAAAATTAAATTAATGACCACAAACCCAAAAAATTATTCTTCTTCAAATCATCGTCTTTAGTACGATATCTGAATTCATGATTTAATCATAATATGATATCATAAAAAAAATCTTAATATCAACAAACTAATAACATAGAGATTGGCTCTGATACCAATTGTAGGATTTTCTTTAATTCTAAATTCATTATTCTAAACAAATACATATTAGATTTTCTTTCTTTCAGGCTTTAATCTATAATCTTATAGATCGATAATATCTAACATGGATGAATCATAATCCTAATACATAAATTTCTCTATGTCTCTCTACGTCCATAAGTTGATTAAACAAGCGGAAGCGTACCTGAATTAATGATGAAGATCTTTGAGTTTGGGTTTGCTCTTCCGATTCTACAAGCGGTTTTCTCCCTTCTTCTCTCTTACGATGGAGGTTAATGAGAAAATGAAAACTGACGAATTATGAATCGGGGAACCACAACCCTTTTATATTATATTATATTTATTTATTTATTTATTATTTAACCATCATAAATAATAAATAAATTGACGGTTTCTACACATAACCGTTCCGTTCCGTACTATTAATTATATTAATTATGTGACTTATTCAATAAAAAATAATAAATACTTAATGATCACTTTATTTTTATTGAATTCTACACATTATTTATATTTATTAGTCCAATAAATCTAACACAGTGAAAATATTACTTACCAGTAGTCTTGAAAAAGATTGGGATCATGGTTTTGGCCTTCAAAGCTTAGAATTTCTTCAAAACTTTTACCTGGAATTGGGTTTATAAAATTCAAATTGTCTATGCTATATAATGAGATATGAAGTGGGAAAGAAATAAGAAATGGAACACTTATATTTACACCTGTCCAAAATCAACATGTTTACATTATTGCAGGAAAAAAGGGACAATACAATGATGGATGATCATATTTTATTTTTTTGACACATTTAATGTGACTATATTATAAATTAAATGACCTGCACTAAAACTTTTTAACAAGAGAAAAAACTATACAAAATATAGGCCTTCTTGGTTGGTGAAGACAGGAGACCCATATATTTTTAGGGAAAATCTCCATGCTTTTGAGGATTGAACTGTTGTTCGGTGTGAAGACTCGAACCGTGAACACAGGAGGACATAAGGAAGTTCTTGTACTCTGCCATTGAAGCTATTAATGCTTGATTAAGACTTGTTTAAGACTTTAACAAATTTAATTCACTTGTACCCTCATTCTCATGATCATTTCACATACTTAATATTCCTAGAAACAAAATACTTTAGAGTTACTAGATTACAACTACAAAGGAAAATACATAGCCCTTACTAACATCATCCTAAGAATGGCTGGATCTGATCATTATCACTGCTACTAGCTTCTCCTATAAGCTGTAGAGTTTCGAGGTTGGTATCTAAATCCTTGACTTCTATTTGATTTCTCATTTCCTCAAGTTGAACTTCTAAAATTTGTTGAGATTCCAAGTTGGTATCTGAATACTTGATTCCTCTTTGATTTTCTATTTCCTCAAGTTGAGCTTCCCAACACTTGCACACTTCGCGCATCAAAAGGAAGAAACCAAAACTGGCAGCACTGAGAAATGCTAGCAAACAATAGTAACAATCAAGCCTACTCTTGTTCAAAGTGTCCTGAAACCAACTTGCCTTCCCTCCTCTCCTAGTAATCATATCAACCAAAAACACACAAATAGCATTTCCAATAATTCCAACACCAGAAATAGCACTAACAACATGGTCCAAGTAACCCTCCTCCTTCATCGATGAACCAAAAGTATCGACCAAGAGTTGATAACTGGATCTCTGACTGTTTCTATCAAGATATCCTAAAAGAACAAATTGTGGAATGATCCAAAGAATACTCATTGGAACAACCTCATCTGGCTTGTCTATTAGCCCATTCCTCTTAACCACCCCTAGCCTGTAAAACTCTACCATTGCAGCTGTAGAACAACATATTATGCTGACTACCATTGCAACACAAAATCTAGCAAATGCAACGCTTTTAAGACTTGAGAACTTAATTTCATCTGTTGGGGCGTTATTACCCTGAAAAATATCATAAATGAGTTTCAAAGAGTTGAGAGGAAATGACCACAACCAGATTTGGGGGTTCATCATCGTGGCTTGTTCTTGGAAGTAAGTGTCTCCTACAGAAGACACAACACCACAAACAATGTAACATATGCATGCTGGTATAATAAAAATTGTACTTTTCGCGTTTTCCACTTCTGTAACACTACAAAGTTTCCATTTCTTCCCTTCTTGATCACATAAACTGGCTGTAGGTAAAATGATTGCAGCTTTATCAAGGAACCTGAAACATGTTAGCATCTTATAAAAGAAAAGTAAACAAATGACATATTAAGAAAGTGAGAAAAAATTGAAACTTTAATATTTGTGAATACATTGTACAAGAGGGGCTATGCTATTTTATACACATTTTCACCTACCTTTTTATGGTATGAGTTCCAATCAAATCAAATCTCCCATCACATAAAAATTTCCCATAATTATAAATTTAATCCAATATACTTAAAATCTACACTCCCCTCAAGTTGGGTAGTAAATAATGTACATTTTTAACTTACCTAAAGAGAGTGGGCAAGGAATACCTTAGGTAAGGAGTGTGTTTTTTTTGTCCAACAACATGTTTCCCCTTATATAACTCCTCAGGATTTACAGGACATTCCTCTAACATCTTCCATGTAGAAGCTACAAATACTCTGAAAATAGTTGTTAAGTTAGGACTCCCAACATTCTCACTTCGACCATTTAGCTCGTCTTCTTCATAGTATTCACAAATCCCAGATGCAAACATAATGGTTGCTATCAAGGTAAGTACACTAGCCATCCCAAATTGAAGCAACCATAGCTTTACAAACGTAATCACCACAAACAATATGGGAATAATAATATATGCTCGTGTATTAGTGTCACAACACTGGACCAATTCATTAGTAACGCTTATCAATTGCTCTCCATCAACTTGAATAGAAAAAACCTTTTGGGCAGAGACATTGAAACCCGACATTCCAACAGCTATAAGAGCCAAGGCTGCAAAAAAAAGTTTTCTCTGTTCTTTGCCAATACATTCTGGCTTGTATTCACTGCAAATCCCAGTAACAGGAGGCATAGATATAGTCAACAAGCACAATCCCTGTCAATTAGTTAACACTTTCATGAGAATCATTTGTTAAAAGTTAGGACCCCGATTTGAATAAGCAAATTAACTTACAATACAATATGAGATGGAGGTGAATAGAAGCATGAAGAAGTGACCAGTATAAGTATCAATCAGGAATTTCATTGCAATGGCCATCAACTTAACTGAACCTTTGAAAACATTCACAATTGCAGCTGCATATGTTAAATTGAGGTTCCACACACTCGTAAGGTAAATCATAAGTGTCCATGTTGCATAAATTGCAATGCTGTTAGCCGGGAAGAGAACTGATTTATTAAGAAGACAGTGTTATCAGATCGAATTAATGAACCCATTAACATTTTCATTACAAATGTTCGAAAGAAAGCTAGCTCAATGAAGTACAATTAAGATTTACTTACTTGTAATCTTGTAAAAAAGTGGGATCATGATTTTAGCCTTCACAACAGAGAAAGAGATTTAGTGGGAAACAAAGAAGAAAATGAAAACGTTGACTTTATAACTTACTGTAAGAATTAAGCAAGCTGTCATTATTAAATAATCATCAGCCAAAGTGAGTACTAACATTAATAGTTCTATATTAAGGTATTTGAATAAAAAAGAAGAGGCAGTATAATCATGGAGGATCATGTGCTATTTTTTATTATTTTTTTGTTCATTTTTGCTTACTTTTGACTTGCTTAGTGAGATCTTACAAAAGCATAACCTATATAAAACCTGTAGCATATCTAGTATTATTTTACATTTCTTTTGTTAAGATATTATTTATAACTAACAATAATACAAGATAACTCAATAGTGACGAATTAGCGACAGTTAATTATCCGTCTCTATTGGACCAAAAACCTTGTTAACAATCAAACAAACCTCACATGTAACTTCTGCCTACTAATGAAAGGCCCACTAAATACAAAGGCCAATTACAGCCTGGCCCATCTGAAAATATAAAGGCAGCCAATAAATATACAACTCATTTATAAATTCTACATTAACTGAATACATACATCAAAGTTAAAAAAAAATTATTGTCTAAAAGGATAAAAAATAAAATTAGACACTAAAAATCTATTAGTTGAAATGGATGAATGTGAGTGGCTGTACTAGACTTGTAAATTTATATATATATATATATATATATATATATATATATATATATTATATAAAGAAAATGATTTAGAAGTACTAAAATACATGTATAATCTTACATTATCCCTAGATGAAAGTTATCAAAAAAATTGAGTTAACTTTACAAATTTTACCATTTAAAAAAGAGTCAACAAGTACGATTTACGATTTATGTAGCCTCTTAAACTATAAGAATTACGATTTTAAATTTACAATAATAAAATTTTAAAATTTCATAAATTATTTGATTTTATATAATTTTTTAGGGAAAAAAATTGAATTATATATATAAATTAAAAAAAATTATTATTTATATTCATTTAGGTAGTAAATATAATCTTTATAATATTTATTTATTATTAAATTTTAATTAATTTTATACCTTAATTATATATATATATATATATATATATTTAAATGATGAATATATAATAGTACTTGATTATATATATTAAATAATAATATTATTGTAAATTTATGATTTCAAATACTCTAGATTTTATGAATTTATAACTAAAGGCAATTTTAAGAAAATTTTTTATTTTGTATGTATTTTCTTACATTTCTTCCTCAATACAAAACTTGACTAAATTATTATACATTTTTTGATATAAGGAAGGACCGATATATGTAAGGTTTGTACCACAAATATAAATAAATTTATTACCTTCTAAACATTTATTATCAAAATCTTCTAAAATTTATAACAAATGGATAATTAATCACTTAACATTCAATTGTTAGATAAGATTTGCAAAATATATTTTTTGTCATGTGAATACTAAAAGTACAACACTCGCTATCTAGGTTTTATATGTCATTCTCTCTTGCACGCTACTTTGACAATTATAGAGGAAATCTCTTATTTATTGTTTTCTTCTCAGAAATCCGCTTTATATTTTGTCTGTAAAACGGCAATTCTTCGTTAAATGTCATTTTACTTTTACTTAAATATTGACTTTTAAATGTCATTTTATTTTTACTTAAATATAGACCTCTTATGAAAACTTATCTAGTATGAAGTTGGAATTCTGGGAAATAAAGAAATAATTTTTCAATACATTTTTTTATTGTATTTGATATGAATTAAGGTAATTGAAAACTAATTTTTAATTTATAAGCTTGATTAGACATGTATATTAATTTTTTATTTATTATATTATTTAAATTTTATTTTATTATTTATATTAATAAAATATTTTATTTTATAAATAATTTTTAAATTTTATAAAACTTAAAAAAAGTTCAATCTAGTTAAAATAAAAAAGGGAAGCTATAAATTATATTTTTGTAATTTATTATTATAAAAATTAATGACAATTCTTAAAAATAAATTACTTTTCTTATAAATATTTTAAAAGATGTTTAATTAGTTGAACTTTATTTGAATTTAGTATATGAAACTAAATAACTTTTTATATAATTTTATTTAATAAAATTATTATCAAAATTCAATTGTATATATTTTATTTTAGATAAAATAAGGTGTTTATATACAAAATAAATATTTAATAGTTACAATAATACTTTATTAAAATTAGATTTCAAAACCAATTTGTAACAACATATAAATTTATGGTTTATATTTTATTATTAACCTATGATCTAAAAAATCAAATATTTATATCTCTAACAAATATTATGATTTAAAAAATAATTAATAAAATAATAAACATGATAAATTTTTTTTATTGAATTGAATATTAAATAATATTATAATACTTAAATTATTGTTAAAATAATATTCTTATATTAAAAGATAAAAATTAATTTAATAATTAAATCTTAATTAAACAAAAAACAACTATTAAAATAAATTCAAAATCAAACAAACTCATAAAACTAATCAAAAATCTTTTCAAACAAATTCTTATTATTCTACAACTTTTGTGTAATTTATCCTATAAAGAAATGGTTGGAGATTATAATTTAAAGGGTTTGCTCGAATTTTTATAAAAGAGTAATGATTTTTTTATTTGATTTTTTCAGGTAATAACATGAGTATACAAGTATCTACCGTGGCCGGTTAAATGAAGACGTCCTATTTAAAAATTTTAATCCTTATTTGACAATTTATTATGGGAGCTTGTAGGTTGTGGAGCTGATTTTTAGGCAAGTTTGGAATCGTAATGAAACATGTTTACTCCCTTGAATTCATATCTATCCTATGTCGAAATCATCATGAAAATGCGTTTAAATTACCCAAAAAAAATTATTCGAGAATTTTGTTGAGGCACCCAATCGTGTAGTTGTCAGTATATCTTTAGCGACGCTTTATGAACGCCGACACAAATTTTAAAATTTCAATTTTATTTCAGCAACCTAACTTCACGTAACCACCTAAATCTGCTTGCAATTGCCAATAAATACATGTAAATAAGCACTAACAAGTTGGAATAAGGAAATTTGTTTGTGATATATTTGGATCGTGTTAAACACTTTTTTGAAAAATTTGATAAGTTTCACTTTAAGTCATGTTACCAAAATTATTTAAAGACAAATAGATTATAAATAGTTGACAATTAAATGTTTAAATGTTAATTTATATAAGTTTATCAAAATATATGTTATATATAAGTTGAAATCCCAATACGCTACTTATAATAACTAATAACTATCTTTTCGAAGTAGGTTAAATAAGAGTATTTGTGAGAAAAAAATTCATTTTTGGAGCTTTATAAAAATTTATATAAGTTTGTAGGTTCAATTCATTAGATAAAAATGTTCTCAATTCTTGTAATTATACTTTGGAATGCATTGCTCAAAAACAAACAAATAAAGTATTATATTTTATTAGCTACTAAATCTTTATTCATTCAAATATTTTAAATTTTAACAAACAGGGTATACATATTTATGTCTTGGGTTCAATTCTCCATAAATACATTTTCTTTAATTTTTTCTTTACATTATTTTAAAGGTTTAAAGCCCTAATTTTTTTTTTTCTAATAATATGTTTAAGCCCCTAACTCTAATTTATAAGGATGTTTTACACCTTACCCAAAAGTTTGTGAATGTACCCACTTTGTGTTCCAAAATTTATCGTTTAACTTTATTTATTATAAATTTAAGGTAAGAATTAAATAATTTAGATAAATTTAAATAATTTATTTTATTTTAACACAAATCATAAATATGTTTTTTTATCCTCACAAATAATTTAGATTTTTTCAAAGACCAAACAAGATCTAAACAATACAAATTCTAATAAGGTAGCAATATTAATATTAAAATAAAATTTAACCCCGCCTCAAAAACAAGTCATGTTGTGTATCTGTCAAAAAAATAAATCCAACACAAAAAATAAATCCAACACAGATGTGTTAAACTTTGATCAATCGTTGTCTGAAAATTAAAATTAAAACTTGTAAAGGAGTGAAAAAGATTGCAAATTGTACTTTGTAAGCAAAATAGAACAGAAATTTCACCATTGAGTTGGCACTGTTATCTGACACAATCAGAATGCTCGGTTCTCTGTTCTGTTTTTCTTCTGCTATGCTTCCATTTGTACACATGAAATCACATCTTTAACCCTCTCTCTCTCTCTCATCCACATATGTAAACCCTTTATGCCTTTCCTGTAGAACTAAAGTAACCATTCCATTCCACCACTACCATAAACAGAGAACCAAATTCTAAACTGTAGGGAAGTCTGTCTAACAACAGGCCTTCAATTTCAAACCTGGATTTTCCCAGCAATCAACTGACAAACGAAGAACATCAAAACATGGGTTTTAACAAACAATCACTAAAACCTCCATGGAAGGTGAAAAACACGACAAGGGAACTTGGAGGTCGAATTATTCGTTCGACTGGAAGGAAAGACAGACACAGCAAGGTTTGTACATCTAAAGGTCCTAGAGATAGAAGATTGAGACTGTCGGCGAACATTGCTATTCAATTTTATGATGTTCAAGACCGACTCGGGTGCGACCGACCGAGTAAAGCAATAGATTGGCTGATGAAGAAAGCAAAAACCGCCATTGATTCCCTTTATGATGAACCTGTGGAGAAAGACGTAACTGATAACCAGGGGAAGGTTGAAATTGATGGAAATCAACAGTCGAATGGAGTAGTAAGTCATTCTTCCCCACTACTACTACCTTCAAATGATTTCAGTTTCACCAATCCCATTTCGGATCTTGTTGTTGGCGAGAACCATTCGTCGTTTCCTCAAGGGGGAACCCTTCAGTCCAGTTATCCATTTCTGGGTTTTGCGCCATTAGGCCCCCAACTGTCAAATCTAAACTTTGATTTGGATGGAACTTTCTTCACCAACGATATGCTGTACGATTTCTGAAGAGAAATTAAATCTGCTCACATCAAATCAACCTGCTTTCTATATATGGAATTATGGACGGTATTTATTAGAATCTTCTTTTTTGATAGTTTCTCTCAAATCATTCCTGCCTTCTATATATGGAATTATGGGTGGTATTTATTAGAATCTTCTTTTTTTGATAGTTTCTCTCGAACTAGCAAAACTGTCATGACTTTTCATCTCCATTGAAGAGATTCTGTAATGTGAACCTGTTTTTAGTAATTTGTCAAAGATATATCCATGGAAGAAGATGGATGGTAAGCATGCAAAATGGGGTAACAATTAACATATAGTCATTTTCATGTCGCTTTCTGGTCACTTTGATAGAAAAGGGTTGTCAAGTCAACTTGTATAAGGAAAGTGTCCATGTTTTGTTTTTTGGATGAATAAAATTTTAAGTTTCAGATCTTCATTGCTCAATTATGTGTTCTGTTTCCAGTTCTAATAGTAGGTCAATGGAAAGCATTACTTCTTTCCTCATTTCCATTCTATGGTAAGTTCATAATTATATATGCCCTCAAAATATTTGTCAATTTTAAAATCCACAAAAACTATAAATTATTATTTTGTTAGGTTAAAGTCTTGTAATTTGTTGAGTTTATTTCTTTTTATAGTGATTATAACAATCAAATCATTTAATTAACTAATAAAAATATTATTATTTTATTTTTATTAAATTGAAATAAAATAATAATTATAATAATCTTTTTATGTTTTGAATAACTCATCTTTTTATTACCAATAATCTTTTGAAAAAACCCAAAAGAATCTTAAAAAATCCAACTTCAAATGAGCTCCAACTTTGAAATCATTAATTTTATTTTTAAACATCATTTCTTAAAACAAGTTTTAATATTGAGGAAATTGTCTCATATTTTACTATCATGAACCACAATTTCATTCAAAACATATATATATAATGAGAGTCATTTATGCTCATGTACAAAAACATTACAAAATAATTAAGAAAATAACTACTAAATAAAAGCATAAGACACAAATGTTCACACTAAAAGAACAAATAAACAAAAAAAAAACAAAGTTTAACAAGTACGAAAGTTCTTGAGAAAGATTAATTAATTTCTCGACCGTCTCAATCGGTTTATCCAATGAAACATTCTCGATTGTCATAATAATATAATTATGTATTAAACACATTAGTTGTTAACGATCACTGAAACGTTCAAATTTTGATATTTCTATACATAATTTTTAAATTGCGGGTTTTTTCCATTCAAACTATAAGTCACTAAATATTAGTTTTTCTTCTAATTGATCAATCATTTTGTGAAAAGGCATAAACCAACATATATAAACCAATATATATATATATATATATAAATTACTTAATATAATGGTTAATAGTTTGAGAACTTGTCTAGATTTGTTCTCCATGAATGTGAGGTGCAATATCTTATATATATATAAATTACTTAATATGATGGTTAATAGTTTGAGAACTTGTCTAGATTTGTTCTCCATGAATGTGAGGTGCAATATCTTATATATATATATATATATATATATATATATATATATATATATATATATAAATTACTTAATATAATAGTTAATAGTTTGAGAACTTGTCTAGATTTGTTCTCCATGAATGTGAGGTGCAATATCTTGTTGTAAAAGTAGTGCCACTTGATTAGTTCCAACTGGCTTAATAATAATAATACTCCTTAAAATAGAAGATTTTTGAAAGAATTTGGTTTGATTGGGAACCCCATAGGTATATGCAAAACCTGATCAAGTGGGAAATGGTTGACTGCCATGTACAAAGCAAAAGGATGGGGAAAGAGAGTAAAGGAAAGGAGGGTGTGAAGTTGGGAGGGGGCAGTGATTACATTTGTGGGGTTTGAGAGAGACATGCATGCATGTGGACTAGTGCTTTTAGCTTTGTGATATATTAATAATGCTGAGCTGTAGACATAGCTAGTACAATAATCACTTTCTTAAATTAATAATACATCACCTAGCTACTCATTTTGGATCACGAGAGATGTTTTTAAAAGCCTGTTTATTTGAGTTTGGGGTAACATATATATATATATATATATATATATATATATATATATATATATATATATATATATATATATATATATATATATATATATATATATATATTATATGATAATAATAGGGGATTTGAAACAATTAATAATATTAGTACAAGAATGAGTGGTTAAAATAAAATTATATATATGAATATATGGTGTTGTAATTTCTATTGTTATGGCAGGTGGGTCAGCTTTTTGTTGAGGCATCCATGTGGAATTATTAGTTTTGGGTGGGACTTATGAGCAAGTTGAATAAAAAACAAGTGCAATTATATATCAAATATTTTGCCTTTAGCCCTTATGTCAGGTGGGTGCCCAAATGGCCTCATGGATATTGATTAAGGTACTGTTAGTACTATGCCCATTCACTGTCACATCTATTCACGCCTTCTTTCTTTTTCTCCTTCATTTTTTTTTATATAAATTGAAAATCATTATTTTGGGGATGCTAAACCCTAACGAGAAAGATAAGTATAAATATATAAGTCATACAAAGAAAGAAAAATTTATATAATTTAGGAAGAAAATCGACAACTACAAACCTTAATTTAAAATGGAGCTAATTTTACTAGAAGAAAGAATGAAGAAATAAGGAAACAAAGAAAGAAAGGGGTGGCAAGGGGGATAAAGAGAGAAATAGACGGTGAAATAATTTAAAATGGATTCGGTCTATTTTGTGGGTAGAAAATAATATGTGGTTATATTTCTATAACCACACTCAAAAAAATTGTGGTTAGAAGCTTTTGGCTATAACTACAGTTTTTACCGTGCTTAATACATTTTAATATTTTTTTTTATTGTGATTAAATGTCGGGTTATAACTACAGTTTTTATACCATAATTAAATACCTTTCACGTTTTGGTTATAATCATGATTTTTTTTATTCTTGTTATTAGTCGTATTTATTGTTATATTTTTTTAGTTGGATCTTTTACTGTTGGTTACTTTCTCATTGTCAAATAAAAATGAAATAGAGTAATTTCTAAACTCATAAGGCATAAAAATCAACTTACCCTATATTTTAGGGCCAACACACAGTAGTGTCTTTTTTTATTCTTCATTCCTCCTCGCTTCTAATCATTTCCATTGATGTTAATTTTATTTATTTTCAAATTTAAAGGTCTAGTTAATATTATAAGTTATTATTATTTTTTGTTTAATAGGTTTCTTAATAAACATTAGTTCTGACCGTTTAAAAGTTTTAAAGGTTTTAAAAGTTGAACGCTTTTTTTATTCATATAATAAATAGAATAGTTGTATTCCAGAAAATATATGAAATGAAATAAAATTTGTTCCCCTTTATTTTTAATCTTAACTTGAGTTTGTGAGTAAATACGTCGATAACCCACTAACGTTTCCAACAAAGTTGTATCAAAGCAAGAATGTCTTTTTTGTTACAATATCCGCGTCTTACGAAGGACAACTATGATATTTGGTTTGTCCGATTTAAGTCGTTACTCGATTCCCAAGGCGCATGGAAAATCGCTATCGATGGGATTGTCGAACCTGATGAGGATGCAATGTTGACCCTAATTCAAGCATTCAAGAAGAACAAAAAGAAGGATCATCATGCTCTTTCCATCATCCACTAGTGTCTAGATGATGATGCTTTTGAGAAAGAAGCAAATGCCTCAATGTCAAAGGAGGCATGAAAAATTCTAGAAAATTCCCACAAAGGAGTTGTTAAGGTAAAAAATGTGTGGCTTCAGATTTTATGTGTAGATTTGAAGCTCTTCATCAGGAAGCATCAGCGTGTATTTCAGACCATTTCACGCAGATCTTATCTATCATCAACCAGATGAAGCGAAATGGTGAAAGCATAGAAGACGTTTGAGTAATCGAGAAAACTTTATGCTCTCTACATAAAAGATTTGACCATGTAGTGGTTGCAATCGAAGAGAATATAGATTTGGAGAAACTCTCAATCGACGAATTAAATGGATCGTTACGGGTGCACGAGGAATATATGAACAAACACAAAAGGAGCCTTTAGAGCAAGCCCTTCTAGTCAAGCATTTGTTTGGAGAAAAGGGGAGCGTAGTTCATCGAGGTCGAGGTTATTCTTGTGGTGGCGGTAGAGGACGTAACAGAAATCTAGACATCGAGAGAGTAAATGATGAAAAGCCTCAAAGATATCCGAGAGGTAGTGGAGGAAGAGAAAGAGGATGTGAACGAGGAAAAGGAAGTGACGAATATGAGAAGGGATACAAAAAGCCGCGCGTTGAAAGCTAATATTGTCATAAATTGGGTCATTATGCTTGTAACTGTTGGTATGCCGATGATGCAAAAATAGAAGTCAATCTCACGGAAGAGAAAGAAACGAATGAGTTGATGTTGTTGTTGGCTCTAAATCAAGAAGTTATGAGTTGAGTAACCACATGTGTGGCGACAAGTCGAAATTCATTGTGATTGAGAAAAAAGCAACCGGAAATATCACGTTCGGAGATGCTTTGAAAATCCAAACTGAAGGCAAATGTACAATTTTAATTTGATTGGAGGATGGTACACACCAATTTATTTCCGATGTGTATTATGTCCCTAAATTAAAAAGTAATATTTTGAGTTATCATGGAAAGAGGCTACCAAATTTTAATGAAGGATTGTAATCTTTGGCTACGAGACAGAAGCACTAACCTAATTGTAAATGTGACGATGTCGAAGAATATGATATTTTCGCTCTATTCAAATTGAAGGTCCAAATTGCTTGCAAGTATCTGTGAAAAATCCAACGTGTGTTGGCACATGTGGATGAGACATCTCAATTTCAGTGGCCTAAAAATGATGTCATGATGAAGGGGATGCCTTTGATTAATCATCTAGATTAACTTTGTGAATTTTGTCTTCTAGGCAAACATGCAAGAGAAACTTTCTAAAGGAAACAACATCAAGAGCAACAAAGACGCTTGAATTAATTCATGCCAATGTTTGTGGACTAATCAAACCATTGTCTTATGGTAAAAGTAATCATTTCTTACTTTTCATCGACGATTCTAGCAGAAAGACTTGATTTTATTTCTTAAAAAAAAATCTAAGAGTTTTTATACTTTTAAGAATTTCAAAACTTTAGTGGAGAAAGAGTCTGACTATATAATTCGGGCATTGAGAACCGATAGAGGTGAATAATTTACTTATAATGCCTTTAATTATTATTGTGAAGAAAATGACATTAGACGTTTTCTCACAGCTCCAAGATCCTCACAACAAAATGGAGTGACTGAAATAAAGAACCGGTCCATCCTCAATATGGCTCGGAGAATTATGAAACATAAGAAGATGCCAAAAGAATTTGAATGGAAACAATGACTTGTGTAGTGTATTTCCTTAATCGTTGTCCGACCAAAAACGTGAAAGACCTAACACCAATTGAAGCTTGGAGTGAAAAAAGCCATATGTATCTCACCTAAGAATTTTTGGGAATATTACCTACAAGCATGTTCCGGAGCAAGAGAGAACCAAAATTGATGATAGAAGCGAGAAGTTTGTGTCGTCTATGACAAAAAATCAAAGGGGTACAAGCTCTACAATCCTGTCAATGGAAAGATTGTTGTGAGTCGTGATTTGAAGTTTGATGAAGATGCTTATTAGAATTGGGAAGTTAATGAAGATTCCGTCGATGAGTTATTCCCATTCTCCGACGAGGACTAACAAGGAGATGAAACATGGAAGTTCGTAGTTTCTACGATGACACAAAACACATCTTCTAGTGCATCTTCATTAAGTGGAAGCTCTAATGAAGAATCACGAAAGATAAAAACTATCCAAACACTTTACGAGAATATAGAGGTGATGAATTATGTCTCTATGTTTTGTCTTTTAGCCTAAACAACATCTTTGAGTTTTTAAGAGGCTAGTAAGGAGAAAAAAATGTAGACAAGCCATGGAAGAGAAGATTCGAGCCTTTGAAAGAAATGATATGTGAGAACTCACTTCTCTTCCAGCGGGTCAGAAGTCCATTGTTGTCAAATGGATATTCAAAGAGAAAAAGAATGCCAACGGTATTGTCGAAAAATATAAAGTGAAATTAGTTGTCAAAGGGTATGCACAACGACACAAAGTAAACTATGATGAAGTATTTGTTCCAGTTGCTAGTCTTGAAACAATCAGATTTTTTGTGCCACGTGCATTGAAATTTCGTCCCTCTTCCTTTATTAATTTTTTTATTGGAGAGATTCTTTGTCATTATTGGGTTGAGAGATTTCTTATTGTACTCAGAGTACTATTTGATAGAATCATTACACTTGTGTTGTTTTTGAGGCACATCAAGACGTGAGTCTAAATAACATTGAATGGTGATTTCATTGTCTCATCCTCTTTGAGTATTATCATATATATTTTGTTTAGTTTTGTAGAGAACAAATATATCTGATAGAATCGATAAACATATACTCTTGCTTTTAGCAATTAGGACAATAGTCTGGGTGAGCACTATGTGGTGATTTCAAAATCTCAACCATGAGGGAAGCTCTTTTTTTTTCTCTTTTTTAGTAGCATTGGTATATCTGACAGAATCGATATACTCGCATTCTTGCATTTGGGCAATAAAGACAAGAGTCTAGATGAACACGCAGTGGTGAATTAAGAGTCTCAACCTTGATGACTACATTCACTCATTTATTATTTTTTTCTAAAGCCTCGAATTTCGAGTCAACTCCCATTTTTTGAAACGTATTTTTTCCTTTTATTTTTAGGAAGTGGAACAATTTTCTTTATTCACGTGTTTTGAGCTTAGGCTTTGATTTTTTTTCACGAGCTTCATTTTTTTTATAATTAGTCGCGAGTACACAAAACAATACAATCAGATATCCTTTGCTCAAATCGTCTTAGAACTAGATCGTCTTCTATATTGTTCATAGGTTTCACCTACTTGTTGAAAGCTCCGGTCATTCGTCTTTGATATGCTTGCGTGTGACATAATGCGTTTAACCTCTTATCTTCCATAAGGGATAGTTGATTATATCATGACTTACACCAATCTTCTTCCACTACTTGTGTCTCGAGTAAAACTCTTAGAGTAGGGACTTTGATTTCAATAGGTTTCACTACATATATTACGTAGACCAATTCAAACGACGTTTCTCCCGTTGATGTTCGAATGGTCGTTATGTAGCCTAGAGGGCATAAGACAACTTCTCATTCTAATCTTTGAAAGTCCGAGTCATATTTTTAATGATTATGATGGCGCTCTTAATTATTAATTCAACTACATCGTTCATCTGAGGGTGGTACCTAGAATAATTAAAAAAAAACCAAGCAAAACACATTTTGTTCATTTTTCTAAAGGTTTGGTTAGATTTTCACATTTTAAATCCTTTAAAATTTTCTTCGATTAAAACAATTTGAAGATCTTTTCCAATGTTAAGATTTAAATTTTTTTCTCCTGCAGTAGATGAACCCTCATCCTACTTTTCTAAGTAATGTTTCATGTTGTGAATTAGTTCTAACTCGGATGTTTTGTCTGAGGTCGTAAAATCATAAATTATTACTTCATTATGAAAAGAATTGTTCAAAATGTTAGAAAAATATTGTTCTCAAGAATTAAATAAACCGGAAAATAGATTGTCCACTTTAAATCATTATCAATTGGTTTTAGCGTGCCTTTAATGCCTAACACGTATTTCTTCAAGTGTTGATCATTTTCTTCTCTTTCAGTAGCACCATCACACTCTAATTCGAGAGGATTACTTCTTCTGGACAGAATGGCTTAGAAGAGCTTTTTTAGGCGCTGGGATGATCTTGTCATCAATAAGATCTTGGATCTTGTGTTTCAACGTGAAGTAATGATCGGTAGGGTGTCCCTTGAGTTGATGGTACTAACACCACACGTTTATCTTTCTACGTGAAGCTTCTTTACCAAGTTCCGACATTAACACTTGTATTAACTTCTTCGATAGTAGGACCTCTAGAGCCTTCGAGGCTAACATCCTTAGGTCATCAAATACTCTGCGTGGTGGAGTAGTAGTGGTTCCTTGTTGAGGGGGTGCTTGAACATGCCTTGGAGGAAATAGTTGTATTGAAGGATGCACTACTCTATGTTCTTATCTTCCCAAATGCTAGCAACATGACCGATCTTTGTCTTCTTTCGCGGGTTGTACTTAGGCGGTGACGAATATGGCTTATTCCCAACTCCAATTTCTTTTCTAAGGGCGTCATCAAACCCTTCTCAACACTGATTAAGTCTTCCAAGAAGCGATATTTTTGACCCTGAAAGTTTCTTCGTATACAGCACATTCATATTAACATACAACGTGTTGAGTTTTTCTTGTTCACTAGGTAGCTCATCTAGTTCTGATGCAACTTCTTTCCATCGGTTCGCGTAACTCACAAAAGTCTCATTCGGACCTTATCGGATTTGATGTAACTTCCACTCGGGTTTGTCAACCTTAACAAACATGGCAAACCTACTGATAAACATGCGAGCTAACCTTTGACTATCTACTAAGAGATGTTCTGACACATATGCCACTCAAGTGCCGTGTTTGCTAAGTACTTGGAGAATATTTGAGTCATCGTGATGTCTCCTAACTTGTGCGACATGATATTTATGATATACTCGTTCATGAAGGTTGCATGATACTTCTTTCCCAAGTATTTAAGAAGATTAGGTAGCTTGAGTCCATGAGAAGCGTTCTTCGCAACTTCCATGCTATATCTCTATGTCTCCATAGTCTTAAGGGTACCTTGCGCTGAAGGCTCATTCGACTTTATCAGAATTTCGGTCTGCGTCTTACTCATCACATCCATCTCATCTTCGTGATTTGAGGGTTTTCTAGTCATCGAACCAAATTGTCCATCAAGAGATAGTGACGTTCTTATGTTATTCCCTATCCATTCTCTAGCTCTCTTAGTAATTTCTTTGACCTCGATACCATGCTCGGATGTTGCCTTTTTCCCCTTGTTAAGTTGTTGGATCCATGCCAACTATCTATTAACCTCTCCTTTGGCCTCTTCATTGGAATTGGCCCAATCTTCAACCTCGACGTTTTTTCCGTCAGTATCCTTCGCTCGCTCGACTTGGAACAAAATATTAGTGTTGGAGGTATGTGGATGAGGTTGTAGTTGTAGACTGATAAGAGGAACCATTACCTCAACATGTGCCATCCAAAAGACTAACTTATTTTATAAAACCTTTAAGTCATCCTTGATGTCCATAGTCTCTACTTGGATACTAGTAAAGTGACTTATTCTTCGACCTGGCGTGGGTTGCTCCTCCGAGTCAGACATAGATCTCGCGTAACGTTTGGAAATTGGGTCACGTACAAAGTAGTGACCTGTGATTGGATCACGTGAAGTGGCCATAGATTAAAGACATGTGTTCAAAATAATATGATAAGTTCGACACTCTTTAGCAAGATAAGACAAGCAATGCGTTGCTTGTATACACATAATCCTAGTACGCAATAAACGCTCATCCCTTGAAGTAGTTATGTGAAGAAAATATGTGAATATCAAAGGAATTAAATTAATTTTCCTATGTTTGTGAATAAAATGCAAACTCACAATCGTAAACATGCACCCCTCATCCTTTCGTTATAATATCGCTCATGTATCTTCATAAAGAGATTTACATTTTAAGTATATAAAATCTAGTCTAAGCCTTCGAATCTTCAAGTCTTATCGTCTTTCTTGATTATCTTTGCGTCTCACATGTCTCTCTTGATCGTTTTGCACCTATAATCTGAGTAGTAAAAACACAAAGACAAGAACTCGTTAGATTATATTCTCTTTTTTAGCTTGTCTAGTTCCTCGATGTTAGATTTTCTCGATTTCTAGGATATTGATTGTTATTCTTTAGAATTTTCCAAGTGGAATGTGTCTTGTTTTTGATTTTTTTATTCTTAATCTTTTAAGACCCTTTTTTAAACTAGAGTTTATAATCTTTTAACTAGAATTTCGAAATTAATGTATATCTCCCTTTTAGAATAGACATTATGAGCGCCTAGAAAGATCTATATGCAAGCACACATAGACTATAAACATATAATTTTGAAAGCTTCGTGAAGTGGCTTTGTTGCTCGACAAGACAAGACGAGGCAACGACTTGGCAAAATTGGCCTTTTGTTCTAAAATTAGGAGGGGCTTAAGAGAGAGTTGTTTAGCCGACAAGGATACTATCCTAAAAGGGATCTCTCGATGTAAGAGGAGCTCTTAATTGGACGTACCACTCACCTCTATTTCAAAATCCCTCATTTTCAATAGTAGGGGATGTTTGAAAAGAAGAGAGGGTTAATCCGAGTTTTTTCCTAGAGTTTTTCTTAACTCATAAATCACACAAAAAGCCATCAAGACATGGGTTGAGAGTGTCATCCACATTGACTATCCTTCGCACATAAAATATAGATATGTGAGCTTCATCCAACGATGTATACTCACACACCTACACGTTGGAGCTCAAAGTCTCATGCAAATAGTCGGATAATGTTATCATGGAGTATGAATTAAGTCATAAAAAAATTTAAATATTTCCAAAATAACTTTTTGAGCTAAACGTTGAATGTCCCCAGCAGAGTCGCTAGAAAATTGTGATCGATTAAAAAAATACTTTTTATCGACGAGTTTGAAAAATCTGTGACACTCTTTAAAAAATCATTTTTAAAATGTGAGGGAAATTAATTTTAAGTTTTGAAAAAATTAAATTTATAAAACGAGGCTTTGTAGACAATTCCATAGCTTACCATCCCGTTGAATCTGGAAGAGATTGAGATGTTTTAATGGGAAGTATGTCATAGGCCTATTTAATTTTTTTTTTCAATATTAATTAACCTCACGACTAGAGAGTCGCCACCTAATTAAAAATTAGGAAATTAAGAGAGTGAGTTCGGCGTTTGATTACGTGTGAGAAAGAGTTTTTTAGACGTTATGTCTCACAACGCCCCTAAGGTCTCTACTAATTAATTTTGACCATTCTTTAAATTCTTTATGCTTTACGATTTAGAATTTCCATTTAACATTCAAAGGGTTTACATTAGATAAAAGACAAGAAAAGAATACACAAAGACAAAGACAAAACTTAAAAGAAAACATGAACAAATAATTCACACATAAAGTCATCTTAAAGAATCCAAACTAAAAAAATTATTAATCAAAATTTAATTGGCTTAAGTCTAGATTAAAAAAAAAAACTTTATTGAAGTGATTTATATAGATGCTCTATTTTTTTTTTAATTATTTTGAGTTCAAGAGAAAAAAAGTCATAAATCTAAGAAAAATCCTAAGTCTAAGTTAGAGCTATGTTTAATTTTAGTTCAAAATTTAATTTAAAAAAAATTCTATCCTAGGATCAAGCAAGACACAAACTTATTTTAAAGAATAAAAAAAGTGTCCATGAAACAAAAAAAATAATAATAAAATAAAAAAAAATTGGATGTTGAGGTGTAAGTCCCTTATGTTGGTCCTAAAGTGCATCCCCGGTCCGGCAGCTTCAAGTGAGGAGGTCCTAAGCGTCGCTAAAGCTGACAAATTGCTTTTCATCCTTTTTCTAACCTAAACTTAGCAAAAAAAATTTATTTGGTGATCCAAATAGATCACAATTAACATGAAACTTTCCAGAATTATTACTAATAATACATGTATTAACATTTTTATAAATTAAATCTTACTTTTAAAAACATAAAATTAAAATCAAATCAATCAACTTAAGGCAGATTATATATATATATAAATGTTTTCAATCAAAGATTATAGATCTAACATTAAATACTAAACTTATTGAGCCATATCGTTCAAAAGACTTATTAATCGCTTTTGACTCAAGAAGATCTAGATTTAAATCAAGATATATGGTTTTTGACCTAAGGACATTCAAATGGCTAATTAATGAGACAATTTTGATTTAAAAAGTTTTTGGATAAATGATCCTTCTTTAATTTTTGTTTTTTGTTTTTATTTTATTTATTTACATGGTTATGTTATTTACTTATTTACATGGTTATGATGCAGAAATTATAAACATAAAAACAAAGGAATTAAAGCATACAAACATTATGAAATAAAAAAACAAAGAAACATAATATATTGATTGCAAAAGACAAAAGAAAGGGTAAAGATCAAGAACTTTCGAAAGGGCTACGTTCTTGATTTCGATGAAGTGAATCTTTAGATCTTAAGCAAGACTTGTGACCAATTTTACAAGAATCGGTGATTTCTCAAGAGATTCGGTTTTGGTAGCATAGGAGCAATTAGGAATAAAAATGTGACATTTTTTTGGGGAAAATAGTTAAAACCATTTCATTAATATCCCAAAAGTGGGAGGGTCAAGAATCAAAGCTAGACAAATTTTAGCTATGATTAAATGATGACAATCAAACGAATCTAAAGAACTTGATTAGTAGCAATCAAACATACAATAAACATAGATTACAAACTGTATAAAACCATAATTATCCCAATCAGGATTTTTATTTCCATATCAACCTGATGTTTCAACATGTTGTCTTCCTCTTTCGCTTGTCCTTCCTCTTCCCCTTCCCCGTCCTCTTGTAATGAAAGGGGGGTGAACTAAGAGGTTGATGAATACTGTCTATTGTCATTTTGATTTCTTTCTTTATATGAACCCGTTCTGATTTGATAGAAAAAATTATTATTTAGGATTTCCGGGCTCTTCACATTGTTGTTCTCAACTTGAATTTCGAGATCATTGTTTTTATATCCTTCAACTTTAGCATTAGAATTCTCAGCAACTTTGGATTCCTCTGTATCAACCTTCGAATTCTCTTCTTCCTCTTGATTAACCTTAGAATTCTCTTCATTAGCAACCACTTCAACTTGATTTGATTGAGAATCCTCAACTATCCCTTCAACATGATTAGGTTGAGGTTCCACCTCCTTCTTCGTACTTCTTTCTTCTTGTACAAAATATTCTTTATCTTCTATTTCTTGTTCTTTAACCACATTTGCTCTTTGAAAATAGGCACCTTTGTTTTATTTACCTGCATCTTTACTTTCTGGCCTTTATGAGTTTTCTAATCTTCTTCCTTAGCCAATCACATTTTAGGCTTGCATGTTGGAAGGTATTGTAGAAAGAGCATCTGTTTGGCCTCCACTTATAAGTGATTTCTATTACAGTAGGTTTTCCTTTTCTGTCTACTACAGTCATACTTTTGGGCAGTCATACTTTTGGGCAGTGTACTTCTAGGATGCACCTCAGTGCTAATTCTAGCAAATGATAGGTGCTCTCCTCCTTGATTAATTGGATCCATATATAATGGTCTACCCAATAAACCTGTAAAATGACTAAGTGCTTCAGAATTGTATGTACATGTATATTCCAGAGCTTGAACCATATCTGTGCAGTTTCTTTTGGCTTACTCAATAGGTTCAAGTCTTCAAACCATTTTTCCAATTTCATACAGTTGGATCCTATATATGTATGCCCATTTTCTAGAATTTCCTCCAGATTAGATCCCTTCTTGAATTTAAGAAAATATAAATCATGGATATTTGCTGAAATCTTCTCCAACCCTTTTCCTTCTCATTGCTTCAATAGTGCATCTTTAGTAATTGGGAAGGATACTCTGTTTTTCCCTATGTAGTTTCCACAAGTACATTCTCTCATTCCTTTATACAGTTTTCTCTACTTCAGTAGGCAATTTAAATTCAAATTGACAATTCAAATCCTCCACTTTTGTCTGTGTATTGCCCAAGTAGATTTTCCCTTTATAGGCATGATTTTCTGACTTTTTGCATTGTTGTTCTTCCAGACTTCATTAGTTTTCTATGTAGAGTTAATCTTGATAGTATATGACTTAGATTTGAGAGCCTTCATTAGCTCCTTCATTGTAGAAACTTATGATTGAATAATTTCTTCATATTCTTCTTTTTTCAGTAGATTCCAGTCTTGAAGATAGTGGATGTTGAGTTGAATTATAATTTTCTGTGCTTTCTCCTTATTGATAACAATTTATGTTAGGAATTTCAAGTTGAATAATACTTTCCTATTGA
The DNA here is from genome assembly GCF_907164915.1 of Impatiens glandulifera. Taxonomy (NCBI): domain Eukaryota; kingdom Viridiplantae; phylum Streptophyta; class Magnoliopsida; order Ericales; family Balsaminaceae; genus Impatiens; species Impatiens glandulifera. The sequence goes on along the minus strand of NC_061862.1, from coordinate 52,012,875 downwards.
AATCAATTGATCTGATTAATTTCACAAGTCAACCAAATCATACTAGCAGATCAGCAAAGTAATAAAGAACACCAGATTTACGTGGAAAACCCTCTCAACACGGAGGGTAAAAAACCACGGGAAAAAACCAACAGATTTCACTAATCAGTAAGAAACCGATACAATTGTTCTTCTCAACTTTAAACCTAAAGTTAAGGTATACATACAAAGAAACTAATTTCATTCAAACCCAAACAAATCTAGGTTTGAGAAAACATTAAATTCTCTTTACAAATAAGAGAGAAATGAACCTGAGGGTAATCAAGACAAAGAAGGTGATACTTTGTTCTCCTTCTCTTCTTCTTCCTCTATATCTTCTTCTCTTCTTCTTCCTCTATATTTTCTTCACTCTGTTTCTCTTGATCTCTTCACAGAACTCTCACTGAAAATTGTGGTAGAGAGAGAAACAAAATTAGGGTTTATTTGGTTTTTATTTTGCCTAATTGGGATGGACCCATAAGGCCCAACAATCTCCCCCTCCAGTCCAAGGAGAGAGGCACACCGATCTTCAAGTCATCACATGGTATTCACGCCGACAAGCCGACAACAAAGCTCAAACTTGTGTTTTGAAACTATCTTTGTAAACATGTCTGATGGATTCTTATCAGTGTGAATTTTCTTCAGCTTCATCTGCTGGCTTTTTATTGCATCTCTTAACCAATGAAATCTCACATCAATATGTTTAGTTCTGTAATGATATGTAGCATTCTTGCTCAAATCTATAGCACTCTGGCTATCACAGAAAACAACTGCATCTTCTTGTTGCATACCAAGCTCTAAGAGAAATCTAATCAACCACAATAGCTCTTTACCAGCTTCAGTGGCTGCAATGTATTCTACATCTGTGGTTGACAAAGCCACAGATTTCTGCAATTTGGATTGCCATGACACGGCTCCCCCTGCAAAAGTAAACACATAACCTGAAGTGGATTTTCTGTGATCCAGATCTCCAACCATATCAGAATTAGTGTAACCTTCTAGCACATGTTCACCATTTCCAAAACTCAAACACAAATTGGAAGTGCCTCTTAGATATCTAAGAATCCATTTCACTGCTTCCCAATGTTGTTTTCCTGGATTAGAAAGGAATCTGCTTACCACACCGACTTCATAAGCTATATCTGGCCTAGTGCAAACTATTGCATACATCAAACTCCCTACAGCTGAGGAGTATGGCACACTTGACATTTCATCCTTTTCTTTTTCTGTTGATGGACACAACTTCTTGCTCAATTTCAAATGGCTAGGAAGTGGACAACTTACTTTCTTTGCTCCTTGCATGTTGAATCTTTCAAGCACCCTTTCAATGTACTTCTCTTGTGACAACCAAAGTCTCTTAGCCTTTCTGTCACGAGTAATCTTCATGCCCAATATCTGGCGTGCTTGACCCATGTCTTTCATTTCAAATGTCTTGGACATCTCTTTCTTCAACATAGCTATAAACAGAGCATCCTGTCCTGCAATCAACATATCATCAACATAAAGTAAAAGGATTATAAATTTTCCATTAGGAAATCTTTTGAAGAAAACACATGGATCTGCCTTGGTTTTCTGGTACCCATGACTCATCATAAAGGAGTCAAATTTCTTGTACCACTGTCTCGGGGCTTGTTTCAAACCATATAGACTCTTCTTCAATTTGCAAACCATGTTCTCTTTTTCTTTCACTTCAAATCCCTCTGGTTGCACCATATAGATCTCTTATTCAAGGTTACCATGAAGGAATGCAGTTTTTACATCAAGTTGTTCAAGTTCAAGATCTAGGCCAGATACTAGACCTAACACTGCACGAATGGAAGTCATCTTTACCACTAGTGAGAAAATTTCCTCAAAGTCGATGCCCTGTTTCTGTCCAAAACCCTTTACAACCAGTCGGGCTTTGTACTTCATAAGTTCTCCATTTTCATCTCTCTTTAGCTTGAACACCCATTTATTTCTCAAGGCCTTTCTGCCCTTAGGAAGCTCCACAAGCTCATATGTGTCATTTTCTTGCAATGACTTCATCTCGTCTTTCATTGCATCCTGCCACTTAACTTTGTCTTTATGAGCTTGTGCCTCCTGAAAACTTTCTGGCTCTCCTTCTTCTGTCATAAGGATATACTCTGAAGAAGGGTTTTTTTGTAGAAGGTTTGTGCTATCTTTCTGATTTTTTACTTGGGGCTCTTCTGGCTCCACTTGATGATGTTGCTCCCCCTGCATAGAAGCATCATTAACAATATCATCATCATTACTACCATTCATGTCAGAGGTTTCTTCAGCAACTTCTTCATCATGTTCATCTTCATTTGTTACTGCTGACTGTACATATGAAGGAACTGGTATGAGTTCTATGAACTCATCAACCCTCTCTGAATTCTCGTTGATTTCTGGACTTATCCCTGTCTGACCTTCAAAGAACACAACATCTCTGCACTTGACAATTCTCTTCTTTTCTGAGTCCCATAACCTGTACCCAAATTCTTCATTTCCATATCCAAGGAAAATACATGGAGTTGCTTTATCATCCAACTTGGATCTTTGTTCCTTTGGAATATGCACATATGCTTTGCATCCAAACACCCTTAGATGTGAGTATGAAACATTCTTCTTAGACCATATTGTTTCTGGTATCTCGAATTTCAAAGGAAAAGATGGCGACCTGTTTATAAGATAGCAGGTTGTGCGAACTGCTTCTCCCCAAAACTGTTTTGGCAACTTTGCCATCTTCAACGTGCATCTTACCTTTTCTACAATGGTGCGATTCATTCTCTCAGCCACACCATTGTGATGCGGAGTTCCAGGCACTGTCTTCTCATGTCGAATACCATATTTGGTACAATATGCTTTAAATTCCTTGGAGGTATACTCTCCCCCGTTATCAGAGCGAAGACATTTCAGCTTAAAGGCATTAGGAACTACAAATAAATCCCAAACAGGCCTTTATCAAAATATATTTTATGAAAATATTTTTAAAATATTTTGAATTCATCTCTATTTTTTAAGATTTTTAGAAAATGGTTTAGGGTTCCAAAATTATAAAAATAATTTTGAAATTATACAATCTAAACCAAACAGGCCTAGGACAGACCATCTCGGTCTTGGGTGCGACCTTCCTCAGTTCTAGAAAAAACCATGGGTTGAGATCCCTCGGTCGAGGTGTGGAAGCTCTCGATCGAGGTGTGGGAATCTCTCGGTCGGGCATGGGAGGCTCTTGGTCGGGGTGCAGAAGTGTTCGGTCGAGATGCTGGAGTTCTCGTCAGTTGCAAAATTCCTAGGTTAGGGCTCAAGGAATTTTTTTTCATAGGCTAGCTCTAGGTTAAATTTTCTCGGTCTTAGGTGCGAAGAACCTTCGGTCTTGGGTTATTCTTGGGCTAATTTCCTCGGTTCTAGAATATCCTTGGACTAACTTTCTTCGGCCCTAGGTGCGATCTCTCGGTCCTAGGTTAACCTTGGGCTAACTTTCCTTTGTCGCGAAGAACATCAAATTGCAGATTTGATGTTTTTGATTGGGGCATTGATCCGTAGATCCAAGGGCATTGGGATCTTTATCTGGTCCCAAGGATCATTTCTAAAATCATTTCGATGTATCATTCAATTGAAATAATGTATCATTTAACTCAAAATATTTTGAGGTAAAAAACGTGTTTTTGGTTTTTAGCCTTCAATGAAGCGCAAGGATCTTATCAATAGCTTTCTTATATTTAATATGATTGAATGAAACCAAAACATGAACACGGACTATTCGTTTTAATTAATTCAAGAACTGAAATTTTTATTTTTATAAAAAAATTAGGTTTTGATCAAACATCATCGGGCCTGCAATTGACTTGAATAGGTCCTTAACATCATTAGAAACATGCAATGAAGCCTTTTGGGTTGTTGTTCTTGAGTAATCGCTCAAGAATAGAAACCCGATTTTTAAAATTTTCTAAATCAAATTTGTGTATTTCTTATTTAGATTGATTGATTTAGTTTTGTTTCACAAGAAAGCTTACAAATGATCTTATGATCATTTTCCAATCAATAAATCATATAACTATACAGTATATAAATTTGGTCAAACTGAAATGTAAACATTTCAATTTAAACTTGTAAATCGAATTACAGTTTGAGATTTTGAAAATTTTCTAAATCAAATTTGTGTATTTATGATTTAGATTGATTGATTTAGTTTTGTTTCACAAGAAAGATTACAAATGATCTTATGATCATTTTCCAATCAAGAAATCAGATAACTATACAGTATATAAATTTGGTAAAACTGAAAAGTAAACATTTCAATTTAAACTTGTAAATCGAATTACAGTGTGATTTGAAGCTTACTATGAGTTGGAGAATACTCCTTAACTCTTTAGAAATTTCCTAACTGCCTGGATTAGAGCCTCATACGAAATTTTCAAATTTTCATTAATGCTTTAAGATCTTAGTGGCAGATTTTTGTCTAGGCTTGATTTAGAGGCTGATAGTGGATCTCTTGCCTTCGGTTTTCTTAGAGAGGCTATTTATAGCCTTCCAAGGTCGGTTCATCGATAAAGTGGGCTTGCTTTAGTCAAAAGATCATTGATGGTTTTTGTTTGATCTATGGTCAGTTGCCGGTATAGGCAAAAATGATGCCTCAAAGTGTAGGGGAAATGATCACCGAAGTAAGGTGATCATTTCTCCTTTAGAACAGAGTCAAACGGTGGAGAAATGAAAAAGTTCCATCTTTAAAAAATCAAAGATTGAAGCTTTCTCGTATCTGGTTCGTAGTCGCGAGGAAGAGGTCAAAGTAGGTGAAACGACGTCGTTCCGGGCCAAAAATCGAACGTGGGACGCTCCGTCCGCATTCTGTTGGCGATGGGTGATCCATGTGTGTCTAGGTTGATGTCGTTGGATGCGTCTATCTACTGATCAGGTGTTGCGCATAAGCGCTTTCATTTTGTTGTAGCGGGTTACGTAGTTGGTTGTTGGGCGTTGAATAATAATTCAGCGCTCATCCGATGGTTGTGAGGTATGTTGCACTAATTCTTCGGTTTTCGACTACAGCAGATTCTGGCCCTTTTACAGCCTTGTAGCTTGTTTGAAATTGATTTTTTTAATCATTTTTTCTTATTTTTCAACGTATAAAATATTTTTAATAAATATGACATTTATTTTTTTCATTTATTTTATTTTAGTATATTTTTTGGTTTTAATAAATAATTTATTTGGATAAAATGGATACAATATTTATCCTTAATTATTTTTTTTTCTAAAAATTAATTTGAGATATAATGAGTAAAACATTTATCCTAAATTAATTTATTTCTTTTTCTTTGTCATTATCTTAATTAATTATTACTATAATTAATCCAATTAATTAATAAATTTAAAGTGTTTTATTTTTGTTTATTCAAAATAGTTTATAAATTTGATAAGTGAAATTTTAATCCTTACTCAATAAACAAACCCTAATATTTAGATGTATTTTTAAATTTTATTTAATGATTTTTAAACATGCTCTTTTGTTTAATAAGAATTTTATTTATTTATTTTAATTAAATTTAAAATTATATATAATAAAAAGATAAACAAAAATATATTTTTATTTAAATCTTTTTAAAACAAATGATTTTTTAATTTAAATAATTTATTAATATTTAAAATCAAGTTAATAAAATATATATTTAAATATATCACATATATATAATATTAATTATTAAATATTATTACATATATAAAAAAATAAAAAATATGAAAATAAATAAATTTTGACGTATAAACTGTGAATAAACTAAATCATATATATACATTATCAATAACAATCAAAATAAACTGACTAATCTAATAATTATTTAAAAAAAATGTCTATCTAACATTTGAGTTTATTGAAATAAATATGATTTATTTAAAAAATGTTGAATGATGATGATTTGGAAAATGTGTGTATTTTTTTTGATGAAATGAATTAAAAAATATTAATATATTATTAAAATAAATATTATTCAATTTTAAATAAAAAATATTTTAATTAATGTAAGATATTGAAATAATATTCAATTATGGTAAAATTGTAAAAGAAAACACGCACTATTAAATTGTTTTGCGTGAAACAATCAATGTATTTGACATTTTGAGTTTAATATGGACATGGAGATGAGATCAATAATCCTTCACAAATCATAATCATTTGGGCCTACCTTAATATCATTCCAATACCATGGAAGGACAAGTATTTTTACAATTTCCACACTTTTAAATATTTATTTGTCAGGGATAAAGTTTTAATAAAATTATGTCAATAAATAGATTATTCAATCATAGAAATAATAAAAGAAGTGGTTACAATTTTAATAAAACTATGTCAATAAATAGACTATTAGATAATAACAAAAAAGAAGAGATTAATTTAGTTTAGAAGTATACAACTGCACAACTTTTTAAATTTTGATGAATTTGTTTGATATTTTTTAAACATTAATTGAAATATTTCATTTTAAAAAATATATTACATTAATTTCATCAAAATAAAAAATATTATAAATTAAATACAAATATTTGTATAATCTAAAAAAAAAGTAGACACAAACTTTATTTTTTAATTATAAATGACAGGCGAGAGAATTTGGAATAAAGAACAATAGACAAAGTTACACAATTTACTCCTTGCACTTTTCATTTTCCCAATCAATTAATCAATTAATCAATTAAGCCCTCAATTTCCTTCCTCTTATCCATCCTCTTTTTAATTCAGATTTATATGTAAATATATTTCACTAGTAAAAAAAAGGGACATTTACCGACAAAGTTTATCGAGAATATTATAAAACTTTCGGTATTCATCCCGAGAGGAAGAAATCTTTCGTTATTAAAAATAAATTCCGAGAGATATGTAAAACTTTCGGTGATATAAGTTTTTATCGAAGGTTTTCAGTTTTCCAATAAACCTTCGGTTTTGACTCTTTCCAAAAATCCAAAAATAATTATAAGGGTTAGAAACTGGGTAATTGTGAAGGTTTATTGGAAAACCTTTGATTTTAACTTTCCCCAAATTATTAATTGCGAAAGTTTACCAATAAACATTCGGTTTTGACTCTTCTCAAACAACTAAAAATAATTCTAAGTGTTGGAAATTGGGTAATTGCGAAAGTTTATTGGAAAATAATATTTATTTTTAGATAAAGAATATTTTAATTTATGTAAGAGATTGAAATAATATTCAAATATAGTAAAATTGGAAAAGAAAATACGAACTATTAAATTGTTTTGCGTGAAACAATCAATGTACTTGACATTTTGAGTTGAATATGGACATGGAGTTGAGGTCAATCATCATTCACAAATCACAATCATTTTTTGTGCCACCTTAATCACAATCATTTGTGCCACCTTAATACCATCCCAATACCATGGAAGGAAAAGTATTTTCACAATTTCCACACTTTTAAATATATATTTGTCAGGGATAAAATTTTAATAAAACTATGTCAATAAATAGATTATTCGATCATAGAAATAATAAAAGAAGTGGTTACAATTTTAATAAAATTATGTCAATAAATAGACTATTAGATAATAACAAAAAAAAGAAGAGATTAATTTAGTTTAGAGTATACAACTGCACAACTTCTTAAATTTTGATGAATTTGTTTGATATTTTTTAAAAATTTATTGAAATATTTCATTCAAAAAAAATATATTACACTAATTTCATCAAAATAAAAATATATTATAAAATAAATACAAAAAATTATAATCTAAAAAAAAAGTAGACACAAACATTAATTTTTAATTATAAATGACATGAACGATAGACAATGTGACACAATTTACTCATTGCACTTTTTATTTTTCCAATCAATTAAGTCCTCAATTTCCTTCCTCTTATCACTCCTCTTTTTTATTTAGGTTTATATGTAAATATATTTCACTAATAAAAAAAGGACATTTACCGACAAAGTTTATAGAGAGTATTATAAAACTTTAGGTATTCATCCCGAGAGGAATAAATCTTTCGTTATTAAAAATAGATTCCGTGAGGTGTGTAAAACATTCGGTGATATAAGTTTTTGCCGAAGGTTTTCCAATAAACCTTCGGTTTTGACTTTTTCCAAAAACCAAAAATAATTATAAGTGTTAGAAATTGGGTAATTGTGAAGGTTTATTGGAAAACCTTTGATTTTAACTTTTCCCAAATTGTTAATTGCGAAGGTTTTCCAATAAACCTTCGGTTTTGACTCTTCCCAAAAAACTAAAAATAATTCTAAGTATTGAAAATGGGGTCATTACGAAGGTTTATTGGAAAACATTCGGTTTTAACTTTCCCCAAATTGTTTAATTGCGAAGGTTTTCCAATAAACCTTCATTTCAACTTTCCCCAAATTATTAATTGCGAAGGTTTTCAATAAACCTTCAGTTTTGAGTTTCCCCAAAAAGTAATACCCGAGAGTTTTAGAAGAACTCTCGGTAAAAACCTTACTAATTAAAAACTAGATCCCTTTTTCTTTTCCCGAGTATTCTTCACGCCTCTCTCTCTCTCTCTCTCGCCCTCCACCGCCCTTTGCTCTCTCGCCGCTGCAGATTCTTCAACTTAAGGTTAGTATATGTTAGATTTATATGTATATATATGTTAGATTTAGATATTTTGTTTTAATTTTGGTTAGTATATGTTAGATTTAGGGTGATTTTGTTTGATTTTGGTTGGATTCATATATGTTTAAGGTTGATTTATGGTTGATTTTGTTTGAGTTTAATTTGGTTAGATTCATCTACGTTTAGGGTTGATTTTCATTTGAATTTTGGTTAAATATTTCAAATATCTCTTAGGTCGTTGTATTAATTAGAAATTAATTTTTATTTTGGTTATATTAATAAATGTTATATATATATATATCAAGAATAGGGAAATGAAAATCAATTTATTAATGAAATACATTCAGGATTAGTAATTGGAAGCGTATGCGGAAAATAACAAAGAAATTACACCTGTGTTTCAAGAACCTGCTAGCACAATCAAACGACGTTATGATCCGATGAGAGATTTCCAGAGTCGACATAGTGTATGATGGGGCGGACCCGATGGCTGTTGCTGACGTTAAACATGAGCAAGATGCGAGACAACTGACATTGGAATTGGAGCAAATTAATTGAGGGATATGGAAAGAGCGCAAATGCTTAGTGAAATCAAAGCGGAGAGGGTGCAAATGACGCAAAAATTGAAGAAATTTGAACAACAAAATGAATTCTTCATGAGGCAGAGTCAACCTCCCCCTCCTCCCCCTAGCTACTTAATTAATACATTAAAGTTTTTGAATAATTGTAAACGGTTTAGTTCGACTGATAACATGTTTTTGGATAAATGCGTATATTTTGACTTTGGTTTAGAATTTTGGAATTATAATTATCTTTTGCTTTATAAATGTTATTGAATGTATTGATTTACCTTATTTGAAAATTTTATTAAAAAAAATATAAGTGTTGGAAACGGTTAATTGTGAATGTTTTCCAATAAATCTTTGGTTTTGACTTTTCCCAAAAAAAGAAAAAAATAATTTTAAATGTTGGGAAGGGTTAATTACAAAAGTTTTCCAATAAACCTTCGGTTTTGACTCTTCCTAAAAAAAGACAAAAATAATTCTAAGTATTGGGAAGGGTTAATTGCGAATGTTTTCCAATAAATCTTCAGTTTTGACTCTTCCCAAAAAAAGTCAAAAATAATTATAAGTGTTGGAAAGGGTTAATTGCGAAGGTTTTCCAATAAACCTTTGGTTTAAACTCTGCCTAGAAAAAGACAAAAATAATTCTAAGTGTTGGGACGAGTTAATTGCGAAAGTTTTCCAATAAACATTTTATTTTGACTCTTCCCAAAAAAAGACAAAATTAATTCTAAGTGTTGGGAAGGGTTAATTGTGATAGTTTTCCAATAAACCTTCGGTTTTGACTCTTCCCCAAAAAAGACAAAAATAATTCTAAGTGTTGGGAAGGGTTAATTGCGAAAGTTTTCCAATAAACCTTTGGTTTTGACTCTTTTAAAAAAAGACAAAAATAATTCTAAGTGTTGGGAATGGTTAATTGCGAAATTTTTCCAATAAACCTTCGGTTTTGACTCTTCCTAATAAAAGCAAAAATAATTCTAAGTGTTAGGAAGGGTTAATTGCGAAGGTTTTCCAAAAACCCTTCGGTATTGACTCTTTCTAAAATTAGACAAAAATAATTATAAGTGTTGAGAAGGGTTAATTGCGAAGGTTTTCCAATAAACCTTTGGTTTTGACTCTTCCCAAAAACATTTCTATTTAATCGCAGTACCGAGAGATATTTGAAAATCTTTCGGTTTTGAATGTAGATACTGAAAGTACATTAATTAACTTTTGGTATTCATTTCATATTTTATTTATTTTTTTGATATTTTGTTTATCTAAATTCTTAAGAACATAAGGTATGTATTATATTCTAAAAATTAATATTGTGTTTAATTTGATAAATGTATATGATTGTGTTTGATTATATAAAAAGTGTTTATATATGTATGTTTGTGTTTGATAATCATATGAATGTGTGTATTATTTGATCATATGAATTGTGTAATGTGTTAAGGATATCAATTGTGTTAAATTAATGTTGTTCAAGGTTATTAGAAGGTGAAATATCAATTAATTTGACAATTTATCAAGTGATAATACTGAAAGATATACCATTATCTTTCGCTAATAATCATCAAAACCGAAAGTTGTTTAGAAAACTTTCGGTATTACTACTACATAATTTGTTAATTTAATTGGTATTTCAATTTCTAATCTAGACTTGAAACTAAGCTAATCAAGTGTGTGTTATTTTTCAAGAATTAAGATTGTGTTTAATTTGATAAATGTATATGATTGTGTTTGATTATATAAAGAAGTGTATATGTATGTTTGTGTTTAATGATCATATGAATGTTTATAATGTTTGATCATATGAATTGTTTAATATTTTAAGGATATCAAATGTGTTAAATTAATGTTGTTCAAAGTTATTAAAAGGAGAAAGACCAATTAATTTAACATTTTAAGAAGTGGTAATACCGAAAGATATATCATTATCTTCTGGTAATAATTATATAAACCGAGAGATATACATAAATCTCTCGGTTTTATTTATTTTAAATTAATTTTGCATCTATCAAAACCGAGACATTTAGAGACATCTCTCGGAATCTAAAATGATTAAAACTGAGAGATATGTCCAAATTTATCAGAATTATGTCTAAAATAGTCAAAACCGAGAGTTATATGAAAACCTTCGTAATTGATCAAAACCGAAAGTTCTCATTTAACTTTCGGTAATGACATTTTAAAATAAAATAAAAAGCCTTCTTCTTTTCATCTTTTCCCGATTCCTCTCTCTCTCCGATCCCCTTTCTCGCCCGTGCCGCCCTCTAAAGATCCGAAAACCCCGCTTGCGCCACCCTCCAATAATCCGACGACAACGACGTCGCACACTCCCTACCCCGACGCCTCCTCCTATTGAAAACTTTCCTCGACGAAACCCGCCCTCGACGGAAATCCCCTTCAACTGTTGTTGTTTCCTCAAACTGCTGCCGCCGCATTCAACCGTCGCCGCTGCCTCAGTCTCGCCTTCACCTGTCGCCGACGCCTCAGCCGCTGCCGATTCTAGGTTAGATTTTGGTTTATTTTGTTTGTTAATTATGTTTATATAATTATATGATTAGATTTAGGTTTGATTTAGGTTAGTTTATGTTTGAATTAGATTATATTTTGTTTGATATATGATTTAAGTTAGATAATTTGGTTTGATTTTGGTTTATTTGTTATGTTAATTATGTTTATATAATTATTTGGTTTGAGTTTTGTTTGATTTAAGTTAGATAAAGGTTAGATTTGGTTTAAATTTGGTTTGATTTAAGTTAGATTTGGTTTGATTTAGGTTAGATTTGGTTTGATTTAGGTTTGATTTGGTTTGATTTATGTTTCATTTTGTTTGATTTAGGTTTGATTTGGTTTGCTTTATGTTTCATTATGTTTGAATTAGGTTAGATTTTGTTTGATTTATGTTGGAATAAGTAATTTGTTTTGATGCATAAGTTTGAATTGTTGGTTAGATTTGAATAGGTAATTTGATTTGATGAATATATTGTTGGGTCAAATTATTTTGACTAAGGGTCAAATTATTCTGACTAATGGAATTTTGATGATGAGTTGGTTTAAAAGTTAAACTAAGTCGTCTAATTGTTTTTGGTGCAGGTGTATCGAAAACATTTTATATTAGACTAAGTTTGAATGAGGTTCATTAGATTAATTGGCTATTAGACGCATTGAGTTAGACGTGCAGTCTAACAAACGTAGTTAGACGTGCAGTTTAACGGATACGTAGTTAGACGTGTAGTCTAACAGATACGTAGTTAGACGTACAGTCTAACAGATACGTAGTTAGACGTGCAGTCTAACAGATACGTAGTTAGACGTGCAATCTAACAGATATGTAGTTAGACGTGTAGTCTAACAGAGGTAGTTAGACGTGCAGTCTAATAGATACGCAGTTAGACATGCAAACTAACAGACGTAGTTAGACGTGTAGTCTAACAGATACGTAGTTAGACGTGCAGTCTAATAGATACGTAGTTAGACGTGCAGTTTAACAGACGTAGTTAGACGTGTAGTCTAATAGATATGTAGTTAAACGTGCAGTCTAACAGATATGTAGTTAAACGTGCAGTCTAACAGACGTAGTTAGACATGCAGTCTAACAGACGTAATTAGACATGCAGTCTAACAGACGTAGTTAGACGTGCAGTCTAACATGCATAATTAGACGTGCAGTCTAACATGAATAATTAGACGTGCAGTATAACAGGCGTAGTTAGACGTGCAGTCTAACAGGCGAAGATAGACGTGTAGTCTAACAAATGTAGTTAGACGTGCAGTCTAACAGACGTAGTTAGACGTGTAGTCTAACAGATACGTAGTTAGACGTGCAGTCTAATAGATGAGAGTTAGATGTGCAGTCTAATAGATGAGAGTTAGACGTGCAGTCTAACTCCTTCAGATTAGTCTGAAGGGAAACATAGTTAGACGTGTCGTCTAACAGATGAGAGTTAGACGTGCAGTCTAACTCCTTCAGATTAGTCTAAAGGGAACCGTAATTAGACGTGTCGTCTAATCTCATTAGACCAGGTGGTCTAATGGATCCTGCTATTAGACGGGGGCGTCTAACTTCATTAGACTTGACTGTCTAATTGAAAAATGTCTAATGCCACGCTTAAGCAGTTAAGCTAGCACCCGTCTACCCACAATCAACCAGTTGTATGCTACTCCTGCTCCACTTTTCCTTGCAGAGTAGTACCACAGCCAGTTGCAACCAATTAACTAATTCCACGTAAGCAAATATTCTTCCCACTACTTGTTTCTTGTTGGAATATCCTAGAATAATATTTGGCGCACTACCAGATTAGTACGGCCACGATCCTGGTGCTCAGAGTCTGTTGTACATGTGTACTATAGAGGCCTTCTAATGGAAGTTTGTCACGTGTCATTATAGAAGATTCGACCGTTAGTACCTACTCTCTATTTAAAGATCTTCAAGGACAACGGAAGAATAAATGAGTGGGAATCGATCGATCATAATATACGAACGAAGTACTGAACTTACAATCTCACGAATTACTTTCTTGATTTACTGTGTGTATATCAAGAGAGAGATAGAATCAAAGTATTGTCTAGATGAGTGATATTCTTCAATATATTGTAAGTTGAACAGAGTATGTTCTGTTCAACAGTGAGCTAGCCTTGCAACTGTATTTGATTCTAAGAAATGTATAGTGAATCATTCCGGTGGTTGGAAGAAGGGGTGACGTAGGAGAGTTTTGCTCCGAACATCCATAAACAACTTTTTGTGTCATTTATATTCTGTCATCATCTCCTTCTTTGGTTCTTAGCTTCAAACCCAAGCAAACATTTCCTCACTTGAATCGTTCAAGAGTTTGCAAGGATTTGTGTAGAATAGAAAGTGATTTAAATCCCTAACAGGATTTCTATCAACTCGTTTATCCGAAGTTATCATCAATAGCTAGACCCCAGTCTCTATTAATTACGCTGATCCTATCAATTGGTATCAGAGCCCTGTTTTTATTCTCAAACTTTCACTAAGAATGTCAACCATAACCAAAGATGCCAGTGCAACCGCTATCCCCACATTCTCAAGAGAAAACTATATCGTGTGGAAGAAGAGAGTTCGTGCTCATCTCGCTTCTCTTCATGACGACATGTGGAGCGTAGTCCCATCAAGATCGATAAGGAGAAATCCGAATGGACCAGTGAAGACAAGAGGAAGAACAATCTCAACAACATGGCTTTAAATGTTTAGTACAGATCTCTTGATGATAGTATGTTCAACTACATCATCGAATGTAATACTGCCAAGGAAATTTGGGACAGAATTACTCAACTGTGTGAGGGCAATGAGCAAACAAAGGAAAAAAAGATCATGGTTGCCACTCAACAGTTCGACAGTTTCAAAATGCATCCCAAAGAAACGATGAACTAGTTCGACACAAGGTTCAACCAAGTTATCTCCACTCTATCTATTCTCGGAAAGACTTATATCAATTGGGAGATTGTTATCAAGGTCATGCGTGCTCTTCAAAGGAATGGGATATAAAGATGATGGCTATGAGGGAATCCAAAGACCTCAACAAGATCTCTCTCTTTGATTTGTTTACTGATCTCAAGGCCTATGAGTTCGAGTTGAACTCAAGGATTGAATAAGATCAATCCTCATCCATTATTATTGCCAAAGCGTTGGTGACCATTGAAGAGTCACCTGCCGCTCCTGATGTGCAGACAACAGCTCAGCAACTTAGCAGCAATGTTATGTCTCTCTTTGTGAAGAAGTTTGGCGACTTCATGAATAAGAGCAACTCTAACTCAAGATCTTCAAATTCTAATGATAATAAGAAATTTAAAGCTATTGTTAAGTGTTATAACTGTGGCATTTTAGGTCATTACCAATTAGAATGTCGGAAGCCTAAGCGTGAAGAGAAGAAAAATAACAATGAAAAGGAGTTAAAGGCTCTTATGGAAGGGGACGGGATGAACAGACGAAACCCATTGTGATTCTTACTTCTCATCCAGCGACAGTGATGAGGACGAGGTTGCATGCTTCATGGCAAGAAAAGAAGAAGAAGAGAATCAAGAAACTGAGGTATTTGACTTCTCTTCTGAAAAGTTTTCAAGAGAACAACTAGTAGTTGCACTAGATAACATGGTCATAGAGTATAGAAAGCTAGCAGAATCCCTAAATGAAACAAAATCTTCACCCAAAGTGTCTCAACCGATTTTATCTCAAACTCAAGAATCAAATATTTTTGAAAATAAAGTAGTAGAGATCTCATCTGAGAATGAGATGCTCAAGGAACAGATCTAAACACTTTCTTCTGAAAACAAAAGGTTAAACTATATTGTTAGTGCTTGGACAATGTTTGGAGAAGCTGTCAAATATCAGATTAGTCTGTTGAAACCTGCTGGATCTAGATCCGGTTTAGGATTTGATGGCAATGACCCAAACTAGTTCTACAAAAAGTCAAACTCAGCAACTGACAAGCTTAATCCAATAAGTTTTGTCAAAGGGAGTGTGACTGATACTGAATCTGATCCGATTCATGAAGAGGAAGCGTTGAAGAATGAAATAACTTATGTTCCGCCGACTGTTAGCTGGCTGAAAAATAAGTTAAATGCAACCAGAAAGTCTGGCTATCTAAAACCTGACTAAAAGTCAAGGAATTTTAAAAGAAAATCATCTTCAAAAGCTAAAGGATCAGTGGCTAGTAGGAAGGTGTCTGCTAAGTCAAAATCATACGCATTAATCACAACACAAAATGGGAAATCAATCAGAATAACTCAAATATGGATTCCTAAAGGACTGATTGATCGACGACCCAATTGAATGTGGGTACCAAAGTTTGTAAATATTTTCTTGTGTAGGTGACACAGGAGAGCTGCAGGAAGGAATCATGGAGCATACTCTTCTGAGTATACACTTTAGAAGAACAACAATGGCTCTTGCCATTCCAGAGGACTACGTGTTTTTATGTTTTAAAAATATTTTGTGGTCTTAAGGGCCTCAAAACATTTGTTTATTCATTTTGTCATTTTGTTCTTAGACAAAATGAGAGGGAAAATTTATTTTGAAAATAAAGACACACGCAGACAAAATACTTTAATCGGTCTATTAGACGAGGTCGTCTAAAAGAAAATGTATGTACTTAGACGTATTTTTACTTACTCTCTATGCATCTAAGTCTATGTGTCTTGGTTAATAACATGCGCGGTTAGACGTATACGTCTAATAGACGTTAGACGTTTTTATGATAGGAGCAAGTGGATACTCACGTCTAACCAAACACACGTCTAATACGTGTTGTTCATGCGTAATTAGACGTCGACGTCTAATAGACGTTAGACGTTTTTAAGACACGTGATTAGATGCTTGCATCTAATAGACCCATGCATCTAATAGACGTTCAGTTTTCATAGAGTGAAGAAGTATGAAAAATGTCTAACTACGTGTGTATTAGACTGATCAAGGACAGCTGTCCCACGTGCTGTGATGTCTAATTTTCCCGCTCAAATATAAACATAGTCATCTCCGTATAATATGAAGACATGTGTCTTTCAAGTTAAGAGAGAATAACTAATACATCCTTAAAATAATGATGACTGTTTGGAAAGAACGTCTAATATTAATGATGGGTCCTACCCTTAGGAAAATATGACGGTTATCTCATGCGACTCTTGGGAGTCTATATAAGGACATTCTGCATGAGATTGAAAAAGCTTTTTCTCTCTCAAATCTCTTAAGAACCCTAGATTTTTTCGATTTTCTCTTTAAGAAACTCTTGTTCGTCCTGTGTCTGTCCACATTCCTTTAAAATGGGCAACAAGAGAATCACACTCGGTCATTGCACTTTGTAGGTGGACTTTCCTTCCGTCTATACGTTCGATCAGCAAGATGTGGTCGACATGTTCAAATCCCTTAAATATTTCGGTCTCGGGAAGTACCTCAGAGGGCCGTTCATATTTCACGAAAAAGAAGTCAGAGAGTTTTTCAAATCGGCGACGATGGTCGGCGATTCCATTATTGCAACAGTGAATGATATTGAAATTTATTTCAATGAAGCATCCTATGCGGAGTTCTTCGAACTTCCATCGGAGGGGCACACGTTCAACCTTTCTCTACCATCTAAATTCACGGTAGAAATGAAGACGGTTTTCTCAGCCGACGGCTCGGAGATTCAATTAAACGGAAGTAAAAAAGCTCTCAAACCCCACTTTATTTTGCTAAATGATATGGGTTCTAAAGCGTTTCAAGGGAAGGCGGGCTCTTTCCATCTTTATAGTCAAGATCGTTTTGACTATATGACGACTATTTCTAAAGGGATTCAGGTCAACTGGTCCTCAACCTTGTTCATAAACCTTTGCGCGACTATTAATCAAAAGAACAAGAAAAGTGTGAGTTTTACTGCTCAACTTAGCCGTCTGCTGGAATATTTAGGGGTCCCCATGGGGTATTCTGAGCCGATCAATTCTACCCGAGTGTATAATTTGTTCATTGTTGCCAACACCCTTGTCCGAATGAAGAACAACAAGGAATCATTATCTGGAGCATCAAGCCAACAGATAGGAGGAAGGTCTATTACTCGATCTAAGCAACCAACGACTTCTATTCTGTCGACAGGAGCTAAGAGAACGAAAACAATCAATGAATCAGAGGCTAGTTCCACTAGTCTGAAAAGCTCTTCGAAGAAGGACTCTGGAATAGTCGATTCCCGAGTTAAGAAAGGTCCAATCGAACTTGCTGCTATTCCAATGTCTCCCCTTTCTTTATCCGTGAGTCAGTTAAGAAATCCCTCCAAGTCCTCTACTTCAAGAGGAGATAAATCAAAGGCGCCTAGGGTGTCTAAGTCTATAAAAGCATTGTCTAAGGTAACCATCTCAATCTCAAGACGAAGTGCCTAGATTTAATGTTCTTGTGGTGGAACAAGATAAACCTGTTTCTGTTCCTATTGTGGAATCTGTTGTCGGGCCAACTATTGATCCAGTTGGTCCAAATATTGATAATCTTGACAGGACTCCGTCTCCTGTCCGTCAATCCGATCTTGTAGTTTCTGATGCTATAGTGTCTCTTGAACCAGAGCAAGGTGCAGTTCTTACCATTGTTACATGTGATGCATCTGAAAAGGCCCTTTCTATGTCAGTCGAAAAGCCCCTTGTTTCCAATCTTGTCCCAACAGAGTCCGTAGTGACTGGAAAGCTTGTTCAGTTAGAACCCATGCCAGGACTCTTTGCTAAACCCCTTTCTGTTCATGAGTTAATGCGCTCCACAAGAAAGGCTGTTGGAATCACGTTTGGGGAACTAAGGCCTACTCCAAAGCCTATTGAGGTTATTGGAAAAGGGAAGGATGTTGCAACTGATTCTAATGAGGAGGTTTCTAAAGCAACCTGCATTGTCAACCTTATGATGGATCAGGCCAATATAAATGTTGCTGAAAAGATCGAGATTTTTGATACCTAGGTCTTGAAAAGAATGTCTATTAAGTATGATGAGGTCATCAAGGGTAAAGGCATAAGCAGTCAATGGTTGAAGCTAGTCAACACTGAAAAGAGAGTCCTGAAATGGGCCAAGACATCGGAAGTTTATGAAGCTCTTAAGAGAAAAGAGATAGTTGAAGCAAATTTGAGCTTCAAGCCAGAAGAACCAATTTCAATCCTCTTGAGAGGAATGCTAAGGCAGAGGAGAAATCTCTGAAAAGACTAGACGAAATTATGCAAAATTACATATCTACCGTTGTTAGGTTCGTTCATGGAGCAAATTGCTCCGGGGTTAGTCCATTTGGAAGTTTCTCAAATGAAGATGAACTTATGGATCTGTCTGATGATCGTGATGTTGCTGAAGATGAAAAAGTTGTTGCTCTTCTTATAGAATTGGGAAGTTTTTTAGTTGAATAAAAACGTCTAATGGCTCAACCTAGAATTGAGCAAACTGTGGAACCTGTTCAAACCAACCCTATTATCGAAGAAGAAGAAATTGTTAAGGAACCCGTTCAATCTCTTGTTACCCAAGAAAGGAAGTGTTGGAGTCCCTTGTTCTCCAAGTAGAGGCATCTCCAAAGAAGGAGGCCGAAGTCAGTCAGCCTGATGTGGCTCGATCTGAGGGGAACCAGATATCAATGATACATCTTCCGAAAGTTCTGAAGACTCCTTTCTACCTTTCCAGGGTATAACATCTGCGAATGTTCATGATGATGTTGTCAACCTTCCTCATCATTCAGGAGATTTGTCCGATAAGATTCACAAGGTATGTGAAGAAATTTTGGGTGATGAAGAAGAAGGAAAGTCTGAAAGTGATTCAGAGAAGGATGGATCAGAGCCGTCCATGCAAGTTCACACCCATATTAGTCCCATTCAGACTGCTCCAACAGATTCTCAAGAGATTTCATCTAATGAAGGATCATATGCTGGTGGTACGAAGCTTATGAAGTTTATGACTGCATTAATGGGAACTCTTCAGAAGAATATGGCTGAAATGCAATCAAACATGTTGAAGATTATGAAGACTCAGAAAGCTAACAAGATGGAATTTGTCGATCTTCATAAAACCCATAATGAGATGGAGCAGACATTGAAGAAGAGCACGTACGAGATTAATACCCTAAACAAGACATTCACCAAATTTGAAAAGAACTTCTTTAGACGTCAAAGCGACTTGATCGATTTTGAAAGGGAAAATGCCGTTGAACTCCATAATGAAGTTATGGATGGAATTAGCTTGCTTCGAAATCATATGGTTGATATTCAAGGTAATATGAGTAGAGTTGATGCTGAGCGGTTAAAACAGACTGATTCCTTGGCAAGGAAGATTTAGGCTGAAGAAGATGCTAAAGTTGTTGTCGAGAAAGAGAAGAATCTCATTACTCAAGGCGATGACAATAGCGGCAGAAGAGGTGGTAGTGTTTCAACAGGCAACAGATCAAAGCGAAAGCAAACCGGTGTTGATAGCGATAGGCCAATAAAAAGAGGCGGAGGTCGCAGCGGTGATCGTGGTGGAATAAGTAGTGGAGGTGATCGTGGTGGAAGAAGTGGTGGAAGTTATTGTGGTGGTCGTTCTCTCCCTCCGTTTCGAAACCTTTTGAATGGTAAAGAATTCAGCTGTCAAGGATCTCGCTACCCAATCGACCCACTCGTGAGAAGGGAAGATCAATAATCTTTTTTCCCTAAACTATCTTTTGTTAGTTTGTGAACTTGGTTCTTTAAACTTGGTTTCTAAATATTGGTTTTTGGAAATTATTTTTGTAAGAGTGGTGAACAAGTTCGACTCTTTCTTCTATTGGATGTATGTTCATCTCTTAAATTGTGCAAAGTTTTAACATCATCATCAAAAGGGGGGAAATTGTTGGGTCAAATTATTTTGACTAAGGTTCAAAGTATTCTGACTAATGGAATTTTGATGATGAGTTGGTTTAAAACTTAAACTAAGCCGTCATTAGTTAGACGTGCAGTCTAACAGACGTAGTTAGACATGCAGTCTAACAGATACGTAGTTACACGTGCAGTCTAACAGATACGTAGTTAGACGTGCAGTCTAACAGATACGTAGTTAGACGTGCAGTCTAACAGATACGTAGTTAGACGTACAGTCTAACAGGTACGTAGTTAGACGTACAGTCTAACAGACGTAGTTAGACGTGCAGTCTAACAGATACGTAGTTAGACGTGCAGTCTAACAGATACGTAGTTAGACGTGCAGTCTAACAGATACGTAGTTAGACGTGCAGTCTAACAGATACGTAGTTAGACGTGCAGTCTAACAGACGTAGTTAGACATGCAGTCTAATGGATACGTAGTTAAACGTGTAGTCTAATAGACGTAGTTAGACGTGTAGTCTAACAGATACGTAGTTAGACGTGTAGTCTAATAGACGTAGTTAAACATGTAGTCTAACAGGCATAATTAGACGTGCAGTCTAATAGATACGTAGTTAGACGTGCAGTCTAACAGACGTAGTTAGACGTGCAGTCTAACAGGCGTAGTTAGACGTGCAGTCTAATATATAGGTAGTTATACGTGCAGTCTAACAGACGTAGTTAGACGTACAGTCTAACAGATGTAGTTAGACGTACAGTCTAACATATATGTAGTTAGACGTGCAGTCTAACAGATACGTAGTTAGACGTGCAATCTAATAAATGAGAGTTAGACGTGTAGTCTAACTCCTTCTGATTACTCTGAAGGGAAACGTAGTTAGACGTGTCGTCTAACAGATGAGAGTTAGATGTGTAGTCTAACTCCTTCAGATTAGTCTGAATGGAACCATAATTAGACGTGTCGTCTAATCCCATTAGACCAGGTGGTCTAATGGATCCTGCTATTAGACGGAGGCGTCTAACTTCATTAGACTTGACAGTCTAATTGAAAAACGTCTAATGTCACGCTTAATTAGTTGCTTGAAGCTAGCATCTGTTTACCCACGATCAACTAGCTATATGCTACTCCTGCTCCACTTTTCCTTGTAGAGTAGTACGACGGCCGGTTGCAATCAATTAAATAATGCCACGTAAGTAAATATTCTTCCCACTACTTGTTTGTTGCAGGAATATCCTAGAAGAATATTTGGTGCACTACCAGATTGGTACGGCAACGATCCTGGTGCTCAGAGTCTGTTGTACCTATGTACTATGGAGGTGTTCTAATGGAAGTTTGTCACGTGTCATTATAGAAGATTCGACCGTTGGTACCTGTTCTCTATTTATAGATCTTCAAGGACAATGGAAGAATAAAGGAGAGGGAATCGATCGATCAGAATATACGAACGAACTACTGAACT
This sequence comes from Impatiens glandulifera, assembly GCF_907164915.1. Lineage (NCBI taxonomy): Eukaryota > Viridiplantae > Streptophyta > Magnoliopsida > Ericales > Balsaminaceae > Impatiens > Impatiens glandulifera. Next base: position 51,991,025 of record NC_061862.1, on the reverse strand, counting down.
TACAATCTCACAAATTACTTTCTTGCTTTACTGTGTGTATATCAAGAGAGAGATAGAATCAAAGTATTGTCTAGCTGTGTGATATTCTTCAATATATTGTAAGTTGAGTAGAGTATGTTCTGTTCAACAGTGAGCTAGCCTTGCAACTGTATTTGATTCTAAGAAACGTATAGTGAATCCTTCAGGTGGTTTGAAGAAGATGTGACGTAGGAGAGTTTTGCTCCGAACATCAATAAACAACTCTTTGTGTCATTTACATTTTGTCATCATCTCCTTCTTTGGTTCTTAGCTTCAAACCCAAGCAAACGTTTCCGCAATTGAATCATTCAAGAGTTTGCAAGTGTTTGTGTAGAATAGAAAGTGATTTAAATCCCTAATAGGATTTCTATCAACTCGTTTATCTGAAGCCGTCATCATTAGTCAAACCCCAGTCTCTATCGATTATGCCGATCCTATCATATATGTTTGAATTTTGTTTACATGTTATATATTTAGGTTAATTAGGTTATGTTGATTAATATTAGATTATGTTATATGTTATATATATATTGTTGGAATAATGTTAGATTAGGTTAATTTAATGGACATTTGGTTAGATTAATGGATATTTCATTTAATTTGTTATATATATATTGATGATGATGATTTATATTATATATTATGTTTGATTTAGGTTATATTTTGGATAGATAATTGTATAATTGGTTAGAATTATGGAAGAAAAATATAAATCTAATTTAGATAATGTTAAGTAAATAATAATACGGGTTGTTTTCCATTTTATTAGAAAGATGGAAGTACCCGTTAAAACTTGGATGACCTTATGTTGAGATCATCCAAATTACGAGGAAGGGGTAGACAAATTCCTCGAGTTTGCAGTTAGTAGTACAAGACGACAAACAGTGAAATTTCATTGCGTGAAATGCTTGAACATGACGTCCATTTCCATACACGATGTTAAGACTCACCTAAAGCCCGTAAAGACGGGGGAAGTAAAATATTTGTGATAGTGTGTTAGGAACAATAATGAATGTGAAAGAGAAGACTAAGGATGGTCCTAAAGCCGTAAAGACTTACAACTCTTATGCATAAAATAATGGTTACATCCTATAAATGATGAAGGAGTGGTTCATTATCTAGAAGCACCTATCACTTTGATATCTGATCAAAAAAACATCTTTGTAATTTCTTGAAAGATCTTAAGTTGTCGGATGGTTTTACTCAAATATTGGAGGTTGTGTAAATTTGGAAGAGAAAAAAGATTACAGGATTAAAGAGTCATGATTGTCACATTTTATTGGAATATCCTATTTCTTTAGCAAGTCGTTGATTACTTCTAGATAATGTGTATGATGGTATAGTAAATTTGTCCCGGATTTTTCGGTTGTTTTGCTCCAAAGAGTTGATTGCAGCGGACCTCAAACAATTGTAAATGGATATTATAACGATACTTTGCAAATTTGAAATGATTTTTCCACCGTCAATGTTCGACATCATGATGCATCTCCCGGTTCACTTGTCATTTGAGGCTTTTCTTGGGGGACCCGTCTAGTATCGATGGATGAATCCAATAGAACATTACATGGGTACAATAAAAAGATATTTACGAAATAAACACTACCCCGAAGCCTCAATAAGCGAGGGCTATCTTGTAAATGAGAGTATTAGTATATGTGCGATGTATATGGAGGAAGAAGACCAAGAACATGTACAAACTGAAATTTCGGGCATTTCAATATTTTTATCGTTGGAAGACCTATCCAACGGAAAAATATACAACTTAAATTATAGCGGTCGAGTGACAGCTCATTCATACATTTTGAAAAATTGTCCCGAAGCAGAATATTTTTACATGTAAGATTCAATATGTCGTTGTTATAGTACGTTATTAATTAACATTAAAGAGTATGTTATTTAATATTCGATCTATTTACAGTGATTATATATAGTATTGCAATAACAATGAGTCCCGTGGAGAAACATACGACACCTATTTTAAACATAGAGTGAGTAGATTCAAAACCATATCTAATAACTTTATTTTTATTTTAACGACTAAATTTTGGGAATATATATATATCAAGATACCTCAAGATCTTAGGCGAAGGTCCAACTATGTACTCATGTATGTATGTTTGGTGTAAAGTAAACGAATACAAATTCTGTAAAGAAAAACACGACGAATGTTTGACCACTCAAAATAGAGGAGTGGTTGTTGAAGGGTACAACGGGTCAGATACTATGTCATGCTAAGGAGTTTTAACGGATATAATTTAAATACAATATTTTTCTCACAAACGAGTTGTCTTATTCAAGTGTAAGTGGTTTGATACACATTTGGGGGAACTAGTAGTGAAAATGGATAAATATGGCTTTGTAAGTATAAATGTAAACCGACTTTTAAAAACCCAAAGTTAGGACCTGTATATATTGGTGAGTCAAGCAAAACAAGTATTCTACGCCCTGACATGTCATCACGACCCGGTTGGAAAATTGTGACAAAAATTAATTAGATAAATTTATCTTTTTACTTTATATTCATTCTTATTAATACTTTATTTCAATTATTCTCCAATTTATTAATGATATGCATTAAGGATGTTTGAAGGTCCAAAAACTACGTGGAAGAGTATGAGGGAAACACCCAACAAACTGTCTAGGACATACCGGAACCTACTTGCACAGGTCGATCTCCTAAGAATCCGAGGAGAGTCTTCTAGAGACGCACCATTAGTTGTGGACCCGTTAGTTACTATTGCCCCAGCATGTGATACACATGACGATGATGAGACTACTAAGGCTGAAGAGTTATTGAGACTACGTTTGCGTCAATGGGGGATGACGAGAAGGATCATGAGGAGAATCATGAGCGTCAGGTAACATGTTTACACTTATTTATAGTTTATATTGAATTTCATCTAATTTTGAATTTGATAATTTTGAAGAATCTTCCGCCTGCAAGAGACGAGAGAAGAACAAGAATATCGCTCTATCTAGGAGGCCATCGGGGATGAAGATTGCTCTGACTTTTAGAGAGGTAGATGGGAGGCCCGGTGGCGGCGATGGAAGACACATGTGATCTAGACATTTGGGTAGGGCTGTGCAAAAAAACCGAAAAACCGGTAACCCAACCAAACCGATAGTTAACCGGTTCTAGCGGTTCCAATTAAACGGTTTTTTACGGGTTAAACGGTTTAGTTTTCGGTTTCCCTATTTTTCTAACGGTTTAACCAGTAAACCGACAATAATTTAATTATATATTTTTATATTTTATAATTTGTATTGGTTATTTTATAAATAATTTTTATAGAATAATTTTTAAAAAACATTATAATTTATATAAAATTTTACAAAAATAAATTAAAAACAAATTGAAATAATTTCATTAAAATATGTAAAATTGTTTTTATAACGATACGATAACGTGGAATTATAAATTAACAAAATCAAAATAGTTGAGCAAATTGAAACTTGATGTTTTCAAAGTTCAACCTTCACTTCATGTTTTAACTTTCTCTTCAACACGTCTAACACGGAAACACCTAAAATCAAAGTTATAAATTATAATTTACCGATTCCACTTCCCATTCTATCGGTTGAGAAGGGGATTCAATCATATTCGCTTATACTTGGTTAGTCAAAAACTAATCGACATAATGAATTTGAATTTTCTCAAAGAACGTATAAAAACCTAAGAGAATAGTTTTAAAATATATTATATTGTTACAATAAAATTATATATTATAACATATTCTAAATATATAAATAAAATATATTATTATAATATAATATATTATATTATATTATATTATATTATATTATATTATATTATATTATATTATATTATATTATATTATATTATATTATATTATATTATATTATAGACAAGAAAAGATGGAGAATAGTATAATAGGAAAGTGCAAGCAATAATTTTAAAAAATATATTTTATAAGTTTATTATTTAATTTTAAAAAATTGAATTATCGGTTCCTGGTTAAACCCGGTTAACCGGTCAGAACCGACCAAAACCGGTAGAACCAGAACCGGTAAAACCGATACCATTAACGACCGGTTAACCGGTTAGTAAAATAAATACCAAAACCGGTATTAACCAGAACCGTTTAACTAGTTAATCGGTTAACCGGCCGGTTGAACACCCCTACATTTGGGGTCGGTGGTGTAGGACCCCTCAGCCATCTCACATCGTCTGCTGAAGTGGAAGGTATTAAGTGCTGACCAATTAGATTCACTTTGGTTTTCTATGATGATAATAATTAATTAATTATACATTAATCATTCAATACTTTTTTATGACATTTGAATGATTAGTTTTTCAGGATCCGTTCGAGTGCACTAATGGTTATATTGATCATTTTTGAGCGACCGGATTGGCACACGCCAAACAAATATGGGATAGGTGGCGCTCGGATTTGAACATGGATTATATCTGAATTCATGAAGGAGACGAGGCGTTGGTACTCGTCAATCCCCCACGAGATTACGATCGAGATGATTGGGAATTCGTGTGTCGAAACCATTATTTCACCGATAAATTTAAGGTATGGTTTCATAATTAAAATCAAATCTGATATCGATTATTATAACATCATTTTTTATTTTAAATGCAGAGAAACAGACGTACCAATGTTGTTAACAGGAATAAGCTGAAATTCTCACATCATACTAGAAGTAGACCATTTTCTCAAGTGGAGGAAGAGTTGGTATGTACATTATTTTTAATAACTTAATATAAAGAATGTTATTAATTTTAAAAACAATTTATTTCAACAAACACTTGAAATAGGACGGACCCTCTCTATTGTTAAACTATTCAAAAGGACCCGTACCCCAAAACCTACAAAAGAAACCTCAATCCCCATCCCGGACGAACGAGCGTAAGAGAAAATTGTAAGTTAATTGAATTTAAATAAATTACATATAACTAGCATATTTATTATATAAATGAAAATTTATTTCAAATGTGCAAGTGGATATGGAGGAGGTAAGAAGCAATGAACCAGATATATCTGACTTTGACTTGACAGAGAGAGTGTTCGGACGCCAAAAGCATGATATAGTGATCGGTATGGGATCAGGCGTCCGACCAACACACTTTCGAGATGATCGTCGGAGTGGCAACAATTCTCAACGATCCATTGATCGGTTGTTGGAGGATAATGAAAAACTAAAGGAAGATGTGAGAAATATGGCGATGACAATGGAGGAAATTCAAATAAGAGAAATGGAAAGAGAATCGGAGAACGTGGAAATGAAGGGAAAAATGAAGAAATATGAAGAAAAACTTGAACTTTTAATGAGACGGTATCAACCCCCCCTCCCCACCCCCAGCTAATTCTAGTTAGTAGTGCGTTTTGATTGGGTACGTTTTGATTAATACATTTTGTTTTGACTTATAACAGGTTTATGGATGATTTGGTACATTTTAATTCGACTAATAACATGTTGTTTATTTGATTGGTTTGGTTTAGATAACAACTTATTTGGATGAATTTATTTGGTTTACGAATGTTATTGTATATATATGTATTGGTTTGGCTGAACAGGTTTTGATTGCGCACAAAACGAACGGCCTATTTTGTGTATTTTATAGGGGTAATACTGAAAGTTATATGTAAAACTCTTGGTTTTTCCTTATAAAGATAATCCGAGAGTTATATTAGAACTTCTCGGGTTTTCCCTTTAAAGGATAACCAAGAGTTATATAGAAAACTCTCGGTTTATCTTTATATGGAAAAACCAAGAGTTTTACATATAACTCTCGGTTTTCCTTTAAAGGGAAAAACCGAGAGTTGTTTGTAAAACTCTCGATTTTCCCTTTTAAAGGAAAATCGAGAGTTATATAGAAAACTCTCGGTTTATCTTTATAGGGGAAAACCGAGAGTTTTAAATATGACTTTCAGTTTTCCTTTAAAGGGAAAAACCGAGAGTTTTACATATAACTTTTAGTTTTCCTTTAAAGGGAAAAATCGATAGTTATTTGAATAACTATCGGTTTTATTTGAAAGGCAAAAACCAAGAGTTTTCTTTTAAAGGAAAAAACCGAGAGGTTTCTATATAACTCTCGGTTTATCTTTATAGGGAAAAACCGAGAGTTTTATATATAACTCTCGGTTTTCCTCTCTAGTATCTAACCCGATACATTTATGAAATCTCTCAATAAACTATCATTTATGTTTATCGAAAGAGGCAATTGAGTAACTCAAACTCTCGGAATTATATAGGGCCTTTACCGAGAGTTTATACTCTCAGTGAAAACCCTTTTTTCAGTAGTGTTTTTTTTTATATTTTTGTTATATAATTTAAATATTAAATATATATTTTTTATAAATTTATCACTATAACTAATATGATTTTGAATAAATAAAATTTTGAATGAATAAATCAAGAGCTGGTTAAATCTGGTTTTTTTTTAAATAATTTGTGTAATAAAATATTGAGTTATTTTAGAAAGTTTTAGGATTAATTGAAATAATTTTTTATATTAAATATTAAATTTAAAAAAATAAAAATGACATTATTAAATTAATTGAATTAAATGATTTATTAATTAAAAATTAAAAAAATAAATAAATATTCAAAATCATCCCAATCAAACTATATTCAAACCAAAACAATCACCTTGTTTGAACTTTGAAATATAAGCTATCTTTAATTTATGCAAAAATAAATTATTTTATTATTTCTTTTATCAAAATAAATTTGTTTGAACTTTGAAAATTAATTGATTTTTATTTTATAAAAAAAATAATTAACAAAATTTATTTAAGTTAAATACTTCTAATATTTTGTATTAAATACTGTAAAATATTATAAGAAATTAAATTTATTCAAATTTAAAAATAGAAAAAATTGTAAAAGTAAGGACACTTCTTAGATTAGCTTGAACTTCACAAACTAACTAACAACAAACTAACCTATTTACTAATTAAACAGATTTTTTTATAATATTTAATATTTTTTAATTATATCTTATTATTAAATAAATATTTTTTATGAACAAATGACACACGACCCTCACAATTAGCAATGACAATTGGGCGGATAGGAGCGGGAAATGCATTTAACATCACTATTCCGTTTTCTTTAGATATTTCTTTTACTATCTTCTGTCTCGTTCGGTTTCAGAAAATTATTGTGATATTCTATTTATACTATATTCTTTAACAAAAATAAAAAAATATGTAAATAAAAAAATTATATAAACTAGTTTTTTAATATAATATATTGAAAAAAATTATTATTTTAAAAATCTCAACATTATTTTAAAGTAAGATAATTATAATAATTTTATTAATTATTAAGTTATTATATTATAATTGTTAATATGTTTTAATAATTAATATTGAGTAAATATTTATGAAAATGATTAAAAGAAATATTTATTATATTATATAAAATAATAATTTTTTTATATATAATATAAATAATTAAATTTAAAATGTATTTAATAATAAATTATAATATTAATAACAATGTTAAATATAAAAAATAGAAAACTGAATTTGAATAATCAACCTTACAAACAAAATCAAAAAACAAAATATGTTTGTTTTAGAAACTGAGTTTCAAACAAAAACAATATTAGTTTGGAAAATGTTCAATGAGTGACGTGTAATATGGTTGTTTATTGGTTTGATTTCTTAGTTTTATAAGTTCATGAGTTGGGTTTTTTTGGTTTGATTGTTAGGTCAATTTGAAAATCGAACCAAAGTTGAATCAATTTCTAATTGAATTCAAAAAATTTATTACTACTAGTATCTATTCAATTTTTAATTCTATTTACTTGAATTCAAATAAAAATACTGAACTCAAAATATATTTTTATCACTTAAACAATGAAAATCTAAAACTAGGAAAAGAAATAAATAACATAAAAAATTCATGGTGATTGATAAAGTAGATGGCAATGTAGAGGTATCGGTGGTGAATGATTTAGGCTAAGGAGAAGGTAGATGGATTGAAGGTGAGTGAGACTCATAGGGGAGATGGTTGGGTGGGTACGCGTGGGTAGATTAGCTAAAAACAAATAAATAACAAATGGGTTTGATTTTTGAGTTAAAATTCAAACTAAAAAATCGAATCATAAACAAAATTTGAAAACTAAAGTTTGAATTCAATAAATTTGATGTATATTCGGTTTAAACCTAATACCGAAACATGTAGTTAAGGCGAAACAAGTTATTCAGATAATTGTATTTATTAAACTAAATTTTTTTTTTAAAACTCATGAACTATCTCTTCAATCTTTTTTTTTTTAAATAAAATTTTAATTAAAATATATCAGTACAATGCTATTCATAACAAAATAAAATTTAAAAGAAGATTAATTCTTTTTAAAATCGTATATAATTTTATAACTTTCTCATTTAGGCATATACAAATCATTTTATATAAAAATATAGATTGTTCATTTTCTTTTCTACAAGTAAATATTTGTTAAAAAATTAATTTAAAATAAAATAAATAAAATTTCATTATTTAATTCTTTTTCTCAACTCCTTCAATTCCTCATATAATTTTCTTATTATTTTAAGGTATTTTTTTAGTTAAATGTTTGTGCATACTTTCAAAAATAACTTTATTTATCTATTTAAATTGAGGAGTGATAGAGTGATAAAATTTGGTGAGGGAATGACTTGGCATCACCTTCATTGGTTGGAAAATGTAAAAGTGGGAGGAAAGAGAAAAAGAGAGAAATTATTTGATTTTTCAGCGAATAACATTATGCCAAGTCATTCCCTCACCAAATTTTCTCACTTAATCATTTCTTATTTGAATTATATGTAAATAACACCTTGTCAAACAAGAGACCCGCTTAAATGTATGGACTTTAGAGATTCTCCTAGTATTGAGAATCTGTCAAAAATAATTTCTCTTTTCTAGAAGAAGAAGACCAAGTCAAAATGACCTGTTACACTCACATGGTCTCTTAATCTTGGTCTTTAAGTATCTCAATTATTGGACAAATCTTACAAAATGTAATATCAAGAAAATGCATTAGGTTATATCAACACTTGACATCAATTAATGAAAACACAGAAACTTTAAAAATATCATAAAACAAAATAAAAAATAAAAATAAACCTCTAACATTTTCTCACGGTTATAAAATTAAAAATAATATAAATATAATATAATATTATATTTAGTGCAAAATTGATTAGCTTATTTATTAATTTCTTATAAAATTTTGTGTCAATTTTTTATACAACTTTTGTAATTTCAATTTTACCATTCTAAATTTTTTATTAATATTTATACTCTATATATAAGAGGTTAACATGACTACAAAATATTTTTTACATTTAAATTGGAACATATTTAGTGAGAATCTAACTTTGTATTTCAACTTCTTAAATAAAATATTTTTACACTTAAACTATTTGGTTGAATTTCACTTTTATTATTTACTCTTAATATAATTAGATAATTATGATTTTTGGTCAAATGTCATAATAGAGTTGGGTCTAAAGAGAACAATATAATTAAGACAAATAATAATCTTGTTACTTAGTACAATACCCAATCAAACAAGAGCTTACTTCTAGTTCTCTAACAATACATATGTATCATATTCATGAAATGAGAATTATCACATCAATTTTTGGTCAAATGACGCATTATTGTATATAATATTTTTCTCTTATTCGTTTTTCGTATAAACAGTGTTAGCTGTTTAATTACACTTTCACTCATTTTAGGATAAATGAAAATGAATATACATGACGATCGCTATTGATCTCATACATTTTGTTTTCTCTTTTTTGATTTGTTGCATGAAAAATATTAGTGATGTTATTTGTAACGCTTTTAGTTTTGTTATATAAAAGATTTATATCTATGCATTTCATAATAAAAAATTAATAATTATTCTCTTTATTAACCTTTCACATTTTGAATAATTATTATTTTTCCTAGAAGGTACATTGTTTTATGGTGTGAGTTCAAAGAAATATTTATAATGACGATGGCATATTATTTAATTTCATTGGTGGAGGATGGACTCCGTCGACTTGTTAATGGTTGATCAATCGTCAGTGAAAAATTTCATTTTAAGAGTGACATTTCTAATGTTGTGGATGTGAATAGACAATCATATGAAACAGAGAATGTCACTAGAAGGTCTGAAGCAGGTTCAACTCATAATGGTATCTAAGTTCGTTTTTTTTAGAATGTCTACATTGTTATAGAACTCTAATCTTCTCCATAGAGTAGGGAGTGATCTTGGTGGGTTCATTGAGTGTGATGAGAGTTATAAAAGCAGGAATGATGAAGGATGTGTCCGAATTCTTGTGGCCCCTATTGAGCCAAACATCAGATATCTAGAAGTCATTCTTGTAGATAACATAAAACATGATTGTAAGGTTATGGTTTGGCCAGAACATTCTATTGAGGTTTTAATAACGACAAATATTAGTTCTTGTTTTGGTCCTAACAATGATATCATTGTTGAACCTTTATCGATAGCTCAACCTACGAGTTTGACAACATTAGAAGCATGTGTTAAGGAATTAGTGGTGACTCATTTTTATGTGGATTAGATTCGTGTGGTTGGGCTCGCTAATGTTGAAGGGTTAACAGTTGTGGAGGATAATAAAAGGGTATTGAGTCTTGATGCCTTATATGTCACGGATGTCACAATATGTTTAAGCGAAGTGGCGGGTCATGAGGCTGGGTCCGATGTTATTCCACTACTATAATTCGACTCATCTTTCTCATGAGTGTCCTGCCTCAAATAAGTGTCATGTCAAGGTTAAGGAGTATTTGTTTGAGATGCACACGGTTGAGGCGAATATTGAGCTTTCTCCTCTTTTGCATGTGCCCAAGACTGTTAACTATGTTTGTCTTGTTGGATCCTCAATGAGTAATGATTTACATTTGGTCTCATACCAAGTTAGGGTGCCCCCGGTCTCACATCCAATCTCAGATTTAATTGATAATTTGGAGAATGATGAAAAGGTTGAGAATGATATTTGGTCCCCTTTTTCTATTACGGATAATGTCACCCCAAGCAAACCCCTTTATCCCATTGGCGAGCCGACTATGGTCATTCATAGAATTTGTTGAGTTTGATCCTGAGTATGATGCCGAGGAGAAGGTTTGCGCAAAGTTCTCGACTCATAATATTATTTTGAATGAGAATAGATCTTCGGTGCAAGATGTTTTCAGGTGTGAGACTGAGGTTTGGCCGGAGATTCGTGAGATTTCTCCACTTCCATATTGTTATCTTCGAAATGAAATGAAGAAGATTGTTTTGTTAAATGATAATATTGTAGATAGAAAACGTGTTTCAAAGCCTAATAAGGTGTATTCTAATTAATTTATCTTAATGGTTGAAAATTTTGTGGTATGGAACGTATGTGGGATTAACGATAGTGCAAAGCCTAAAATGATAAAGTCTTTGGTTGCCACTTTGAGTTGTGGTATTTATTGCTTCAACGAGACTAAGATGCAACATATGAATCAATGAATTATTCGTGATCTCTATAATTGGAGATTGTGTGGTTGGAAGGCTCTTAATTCTATTTAGGCATCAATTGGGATTCTGGTAACTTGGAATGAGGATTTATTTGAGAAAATTGACGTTAATATATATTTATTTTCGGTTAGTATTTGGTTTTATAATCGTGTAGATAATTTTCGTTGGGTGTTTTATACCATGTGCGGACTTGTGCTTTCTAACCTTAAGTTTGATTTCTTCAATGAGCTTGTAGAGGTGGCAAGAATTTGGGATCTACCTATCACTTTTGTGGGGAATATGAATGAAGTTAGGGTTCTACTGAGAAAAAAGAGGGACGTAGACTCACAAGGCATATGCGTGAGTTTTCTGAGACAATTGAAAATTTGGAGTTCGTTGACTTGCCTTTCGAAGGAGGGAAATTCACATTTGGAAAAGGTAACGGACACGGTGGATGTGTGCAATCCCGCATTAATAGATTTCTTGTGAGTAACTTGATTTTCGGTGGTGTATCTAATATATTTCAGAAGGTCTTACCGTGGAGTTGTTCTGATCATCGTCCTATTCTTATTTAGAGGGAGGTGGTTCAAACTAGTCGGCCTTTCAGATTTGAGAACAAGTGGTTGATTAGAGATGATTTTAACTCGAAAATAGAAGGGTGGTGGGCGAATAAGGTCGTTTTTGGCTCCCCATCCTAAAGGCTATTTATTAAGCTTAAAAATCAATGAAAGTTGCAAAAAAATTGGTATGTGGGGGATCGTGCATTGTTTTGCTCCAAGGTTGAGGTTTTAAGTTATGAAATTTTAACAATTGATGGTGCATAGAAAATTCATGATCTCTCTATTACAGAAATTTCTACACTGATTCATCTAGTGAGCGAGTTATTTGAATTATGTATAGAGGAGGACATTGGGGAGAGACAACGTAGTAGAGCGATTTGGTTGCGGGAATGTGATAAAAACACTAAATATTTTCATGGCATCTCTAAAGCACAATAGAGAAATAACACTATTAACTCGATATCAATTGTTGGTGTCGTGCATGATAACGAACCAACTATATCTAATTATTTTATTCAATTTTATAAAGATCTGTTTCATAAACTATTTTGGGTTAGACGAAAGCTAAATGACATCAATTTTGTATCTATAAATGCAAATGAGAAATGCATGTTGGAAGCTAGGTTCTCTATCGAATAGGTGGAGGCGACAATAATGGATTGTGAATTGTGATATTGATAAGTCCCTGAGAGCGACGGTTTTACTTTGTTTTTGTTTAAGGCTTAGGATTTCCTTAAGGTTGATATTATGGCAGCTAAGAATCATTTCTACCAATTTTCATCTTTTGAAAAAAGTTGGAATTCTACGTTGATTTTCCTAACTCATAAGGTAGTCGGAACTATCGACGTTAAGAATTTCTGACCCATCGGTTTGATTACGTCATTTTATAAAACTATCTCGAAATGTTTGGCAAACAGAATACTTGGAGTTTTGGGTACGGTAATCTATGAGGCGATAAATATACTTTTTTAAAATTGATATTGAAAAAGCATATGAACATATTAATTGGGAGTTCCTTTTTAATGTTATTGGTAGAATAAGTATGGGGGAGAAATGGATCGGATGGATTGGATTTTGCGTATCGAAGGTGAAATTCTCTATTATCGTGAATGGGATGTCTCATGGTTTCTTTGAGAACTCAAGGGGTATAAGACAAGGGGACCCTCTTTCCTCTTTCTTATTTGTTATTGTTATGGAAGGACTTTCTAGAATGATGTCATTTGTCGAAAATGCAGGTTTGTTTTGTGGGGTGGAGTGCGGTACGAGACGATCTACGTTCTCTATGTCTCACTTATTATTTGCAGATGATACTCTATGCATGATTCATTCTACTAAGAGAAATGTCAAGCACCTTTGTGGTATTCTTTGGTTATTTGGATCGTGTTCGGGATTGCATGTTAATTTGGGTAAGTCTAATATTTTATTCTCTAATTTAGTTTCGTCTTGGAGAAAGATTATATTGATATTTATTTTGGGATTTAAAATTAGGGTTTTTTCGTCGACATATCTTGTGCTCCTTATAGGGACCCGATCATTAGTAAGATGGAGAGGAAGCTTCCCATTTGGAAAAGTAAGATGATTTCTAAAAAAGGTCGTTTAGTTCTTATCAAGACTGCTCTTTCTTCAATGTTAACTTATATGACATCTCTATTTGTCCTCCCAAAGTGTGGGATCCTGAAGATAAAGAGAATTATGTGTAAATTCTTATGGAGATCGTCTGATTCCTCATTTTCTCATTTAATAAGTTGGGATAAGGTTAAATTATTAAAAGAATAAGGGGGTTGAAATTTGCGATCTTTGTTCTTTTAATAAAGCTTTATTATCCAAATTGTGTAGTATATTTGAATATGAGTAAGAGAGTACTTGAGTTAAATTGATTAAATGTAAATATGGCCAAGATAAGTCTAGTTGGTTCAACAAAATTCTTATAGACCCGTGGATGCAATATTTTGGGTGGTATTTATGTCATGTGAAAGGTTTATCAGGAGCATTCGATTTTTATTTTGGGTGATGGTAGTTCAATTAGTTTTTAGGACGACACGTGGTGTGGTGTTAATTTTTTGGCGAAGGTTTTCCCCGAGGTTGCTTCTATTTCTATTTGTAGAGATGCATTGGTCAAAGATATGTTTGACATTCGTTTAATAGAGTCGTTCCAACTGAGTTGTGATGGGAGAAATTATGGGAGTCTAAGATTCTCACTAAGATCTCTTTTTTTGGGTGGAGTGTGATCCACGGTGGTATTCTAACTGATGATAGATATATGTGCAAAGGGTCTTATCCTAGTTAGTTTATGCCGTATGTGTCTTAAGAATATAGAGACGACCCCTCATCTCATTTTACATTGTAAGAGTGTCATTAGTATTTGGAGTCTTCTCTATGGTATTTCCGAATTCATTGAGTTATGCTGGGAACTATTGGTGTGTGTTGGAAAACGTGGATTAAAACAACTAGATTTGCGGGCCTGAAACAATGGAGTTATATCCCTATTATTTTCTGATAGGTAATTTGGTTGAAAAGAAATCGCAGAACTTTCAACAATCTCAAACAACCATTGCGAATCATTCACAATGCTATCATACTAACATTATACGAGGCCCGAAGTGGGAAGCCGAGAAATTCAGTCGGAGAGCTCATGCTTTTTTAGAAAATCTCCACACACGTTAATTTTGTATTATTTGTGTGATTTTTTTTTTTACAAATTTTATGTTTTTGTCGTTATGTTTAAATAACTATCCATTTCATAATAAAATTGCATAGATTATTTCAAAAAAAAATTCAAAATGTGTATAATAAAATAAAAACAATAAATAAGACGATGTACACTTTAAAATTTATAAAGTAAAATTCACTAAAATAAAATATCTAACTTTTTTTTAGTGTTAAAAATAGATTATAATATAAGATTCCATAAAATTAATTAAGATAATTGAAGTGGTAAAAATAATTTTTAAGAATATGGTCATATTAACCTTCAACATTTAAAAAAAATAATAATAAATTAAGAAAGAATGACATATTTAATAAGATACTCCAAACTATTGCACAGTGGTCAATTCTTAAAATATTTAAAATTTATTTTATTGACTCTAACTTCTTTTGGAATCTTAACTTAATTTAACACAAAACTAATATTTTAAATGATGCACACAATAACAAACATAATTGTCTCCAATATTTTAAAGTCCTATGGGCTTATTTTAAGTATCAATACCAACTAAGTAATACTTTTTAAGATTCGTTTTACTATTTAAAAATATATGATATAATATAACCTCACAATTATAACATTTATTTCAACTTAAAACATTTTAGGTAAGATTTAAACTCGTATAATTTGATCTCTTAAGAAGACTTGAGTTATATTGAGTTATCCGTGAGTTACTAAAATTACTTTTAGTGATTAAATTACGTTAGTTAGTGAGTTACCGTTCCTATCAACCAAATTATTAAGAATATTAATTAATTACCGTCAAAATGGGCAACTACATTTTTCTTTCATAGAAAGTCAAAATTGTTTATAGTCTTTCATATGCCTTTGGTTGATTCTTGTCCATGTGTGTGTATGGAGGAGACTTGGAGAGTATCATACTATCAATCAATGATAATAGGTGTTTTTATTAAAACCATTTATATACATAATGCAATAAACTAATGACAGTTGTATAATATGTACGATTTGCTTGAACCAAGAGGTCGGCCAATTTGAAGATGGACCACATTCATTAACAAATAATAGTATTATTGCCGTATTCATTCCTTGAAACTGCTTAGTCGTCTTCTTCTTCTTCTGTTTACAGATTTGAATGACTGAATATTCGATATATTACCACTTTCATGCAACTTCTTTATTCGATATATTCCAGAATTCCTACTTCTCTATTACACCCATAACATGGCCCGGAGGTCCAGTTTTCTCATTCTCCTAATGTTTCTTCTACAACACCATTTTACCCCCATGTTTATGGCACAAACAGCCAAGATTTCCACAAACATTATTGCAATCATCGATGTTAATTCTCATTTTGCCAAACACCAGATAACAGCCATGAATATATCTGTTCAAAACTACAACAACAACTCAATCAGTCACAGCATTTCACTTGTAATCCAGGAAGACTCTGGAAACACTCTTCAACTCGCTAATACAGGTAATATGCATGTCTGCTTACTAGAATCAATTTGATACCCCAAATGTTACAAAAACAACAATTGTCTATTGCAGTTGAGAAGCTTAGTAAAGAGCAGGCAGTCCACGCGATTATTGTCATGACAACATGGTCCAAAGCTGCCTTTGTTTACGACGCGGGCAGCATTTTGAAAGTTCCGGTTCTCTCCTTAGTAGCTGATAGTTCCCCAATCAATAATCGATGGCCTTTCTTGGTACAAATGGCCACCAATGGCTTACAACAATTTAAATCGGTTGCAACTATTGTCCAATCTAATTGGAATAGAGTTGTTTTAATCTACGAACAAGACATTTCTGGTGGTGACTCTGTTGAGTTTTCTAACATATCTCATGAACTTTTAAGAATAGGTTCTGTTATAGATTACACTTTGGCATTTCCTCCATTTTCTTCAATATCTGAACATTACATTGAGAAGGAGATGAAGAAATTGGATGGAGTACAATCCAGAGCGTTTCTTGTTCTCCGATTGTCATTTGAGTTAACGGGTATTTTGTTTAGCAAGGCAAAGAGCATGGGATTCATGAAAAAGGAGTCGGCTTGGTTAGTATCAGACAGTGTCGCTCACTTTCTTGAATATGCTAACCATTCTATGATTTCTTCCATGGAAGGTGTCATTGGAATAAGAACTGACTATTCTAGAGATACCCAACCATTCAAGAACTTCGACGAGCAGTTTCAGCAATATTTTAGAACAGAATATCCAGAAGAAGCAGAGATGATTCCCGGAATTCATGCTCTAAGAGCATACGATAGTGTTACAGTTATAACGGAGACATTGAAAAAAATAGATAACCAAAGTTTGCTACAAGGTATTTTGTCGAGCAATTTTACTGGTCTGAGTGGTCAGATACTTTTTAAGGATGGTAGGTTGTTGGACGAGCTAAAATATGAGATGGTAAATGTCAACGAGACCAAGATTAATAGGTTGGGATATCCTAATATGACAAAATTAGATGGAATATCATGGCCTGGGAAATTAGAAAGGATTCCTAAAGGATGGGCAATGCCTACTAAAGGGAAGCCCCTTATTATTGGAGTCCCCGGCAAAGCTTCATTTGAGAACTTTGTGAAGATAACATCCAATGGAAATTCATCGGAAAAGAAGTTTGATGGTTTTTGTATTAAAGTCTTTCGAGAGGTGGTAAGAACATTGTACGAAATGAAGTCATATATTCTTCCTGTGGAATTCAGGGAATTTGACGGCACTTATGACGATTTAGTTGATAATCTTGCGAACAAGGTACGTCTTAGGCCTCCAATAGATTAATGACAACTTTTAAAAAGAGTAATGGGTCTTGATTGTTTTGGCTAACAAAGAACTATTGTCACTTAATGGTCAGACTTATGACGCAATTGTGGGTGATCTGACCATAATAGCTGAAAGATGGGAGAAAGTGGAGTTCACTCAACCATTCACAGAATCAGGGCTTGTCACTGTAGTTCCTGTCAGGCCTGCACATGAAAGGTGGATCTTTTTGAAGCCTTTTGCACTAGACTTATGGTTTGGCTCTGCAGCGCTGATGTTGTACACAATGTTCATGGTTTGGTTCATGGAACGTGGTTCAAATCCAGATTTTTCTGGGTCATGGAGAGACCAGTTGGGACATGCACTATGGTTTGCTTTCACTTCTCTTTTCATGGCCCACAGTAAGTACTAGCTAGAGCTTACAAAATACAAATTTAATTATTAACAGTTGAAATAGTCTTTTCCAGTAATTTGTTTCACATAATACAGGGGAGAGAATTCAGAGAAATTATACAAGGGTAGTGGTGGTGGTATGGCTATTTGTTGCCTTACTCTTAACTCAAAGCTTCACGGCCAACCTCACTTCAATGCTCACCGTTCCACGACTGAACTCAATTGACGTTAACTCCCTCCAGAATAGAAATGTGAAAGTGGGCTGCGATGATAACACATTTATGACAGTCTTTTTGGAAAAAACGCTTGGTTACAAAAAGGAGAATGTGGTAAACTTATGGTCTAAAGATGATTACCTTTCCGCTTTTAAGAATGACAGCATCAAAGCAGCTATTCTCGAAATACCTTATGCCAAAGCCTTTGTAAGCCACAACTGCAACAAATATACAATAACAGGATCTACTTATAGATTTGGTGGATTTGGCTTTGTGAGTAGTAATGAAACAATTTCTTTTTTCATTTGTAATTAATGTGTTCTTCATCTTAATGTTTTTCTTATGTTTACAGGCTTTCCAAAAAGGCTCTCCTTTGGCTGCAGATGTATCAGAAGCCATTCTGAATATATCTGAACAAGGGACCTTGAAAATGTTAGAAGAGTTCTACTTAACTACATCTTCGTGCTCCTTAGACTCCATTGATGATGTTGATGGATTGACACTGGAGAGATTTTTGGGTTTGTTTGTCTTCAGCATTGGCATCTCTACCATAAGTTTTCTTCTTTTGGTTGTGAACAATTTGAGGAGCTACTTGCAGAAAAGATCACGGGAAGGGGAAGTAATGAGATCGATTGTTAGGAGTCTTTGGGAATGGAGAAGGAAGATTCATCCGAGCACGCCAGTAGATAATACTCCCACTCCAACAACTATAATCCCCTACCATTAAAATCTATAAACTTCTTGTCACATGATATTTGATTTAAGTTTTATTTTAATTGAAATGTTGTTAATAAGGGGAAATTTGACGAAATAACCTTAAAGATTGGGTTATTTGAGTTGGTGGTAAATTATAAATTTAATTGCATTCGTGGTCTTTTTATTTTTTTTTTGACAAAATTGCTCTTGTAGCGAAACGCTAAGGGACTTAGCGTTTCGCTAAGTGGATTAGGTTTAGTATAAATACTATAATTTTTTCATTTCCTTCATTTTCTTTCTCTCTCTTCCCTCTCTTCTCTTGTTCTTTCTTTGACGGCAGCGACAGAGACGGCGGCTACGGCGATGGAGGCGGCGGGGTTTACATGATATTGATTTCAAACTCTAACCTAAATCGATTTATGTTTTTATTTACACGATCTTCATTTCAAACTCTAACCCTAAACTTATTTTGCATGCAGGTGAAGGATTCTAAGGATTTGAAGGTCGAAGAAAAAAGGAGAAGAAGATCTTTATTTCAAACCTTAACATAATTCGATTTATGTTAATGTTTCCATTATCTTATCTTCATTTCAAACTCTTCGATTTAACCTGTTCTTATTTGGTTCATATTGGTTCTGTTTCATGGAAGATTCGTTAAGTACTTATCCTTTCGCTAAGTGCTTATCGTTTCGCTAAGTGCTTACCGTTTGGCTAAGTGCTTACCGTTTCGCTAAGTGCTTACCGTTTCGCTAAGTGCTTACCTTTTTGTTTCTTTAGTTGTAAAGAATTGTTTTTGTTATTATATGTTATCCCCGCAACGGCGTTTCTTTTTTAGACCTTGTTCGGATAAGAGTATGAAAAAAATGTTTTATGCAACTAATTGAAAATTTCACTGAAATCTCTTGCATATGATGCAGACTGATAAGAAGTCAAAGATGATGAGCGATAATTATAATCCATTTTTTGAAGATCATCACTCCCATGAGTACAGATACTAAGTTTTGCGACTTATTGTTACCTTTATGATGAAGACTCTTTGTTTAGATCGGGATGGATGAAATAATGTATTATTATTATTAGTTATGTGTGTGTGAATGCTACTTAAGATTAAGATGATGACGATGTTTTGCTGTTTGTTGCAGCAAATACAGTTCATGTTCTTTCTTTTTATAAGGTTGCTAGAGACAACTAAACTAAACTTGACTATGTAGATATAATTGTTTTAACTTGTGTGCTTCTTGTGGCATTAATATATAATGTTCCTTTTTTTCAGTACTTTTAACATATCCTTTGTATTATGTATAATCTTCAAAAGAGATGAGAAAATCTCTAGATAGCTTAACAATGTATAATAATAATAATAATAATAATAATAATAATAATAATAAATAGGGTTCAATATATCCATTTCGAAATGCTAAGCACTTAGCGAAACGCTAAGCACTTAGCGAAATGCGTGCACTTAGCGAAACGCGTGCTGAAATTTTGATGGAGGAAGGCTTAAATGTTTATTTTCAATTTTAGTGGAGACAAATGATGATCAAAGCTCTGGCTCTCTGTGCAACCGAAAACATTAGAGCATTTACAACAATATATAAAACATTGACAATTTTCCTCAATCCTTGTTTTTGCAAACACTTCATCTGTTGGTCAAAATATTAAGGTTTAGTTAAAAGGGATGCATGGTATCTTCTTTTATAACACAACATCTCTGTTTTCTTGTCTGCTAGTTTCATCGACGAATTTAGCCTTCAATTTTGCAGTTGCTCGAGACGATATTGACGAAGATGCGGATGTAGACGTCGACGATGAGGAACTTGACTTCGATTCCTTCTGTTTTTGCTTCTTAGGAATATCTGGCATATCCATTGGTGGCGTGTCTTTGAATATATCAGCTACTGGTTGGCTGTCCATGGATTCAAAATCTATATATCCTACCAGAAAAGAGAAAGAAAACAAATATGGATTCAAAATCAAATATGTTCCTTAAATCAAGTCATCAATCAAACTAGAATTATTTGTTTTTTCAAACCTTGAGACGCCCATGTTGACGAGATTATGGAACTGGAACCGCCTCTTAGCTCATGAATGTTGCCTATGGAGGTTGTCGAGAAATCAGACGATGTCTTGAATTCGTTCATCTATATCATCATCATCTTCATATCATCATCAAATTAAAGGACAATAATTGAAGTTGAATTTACACAAATTGAGAAAGAATTAGAACATACCCAACCGGGAGCATTACCAGTGGATCCATCCCAGCCAATATGTGACACATGTTTCACGTCTGTTGGATACCCAATATCCAACTCACGATCCTTCACAATTGCAAGAAGAATTCTTGATCATTATTGTGACTTATGATAAAAGGGAGAAAAGAAAAAGAAAAGAGGGTTTGCAATTTGCATGCAGGAATTACCAAAGATTTGTGATATATATTTAAATCCTTTACGGATCCCTTTGATTTTGGTTGCCATTGATATGATACGGACTGAAAGCTCCAATCCTCAGGACAAAAGAGCAATCAGTCCTTAATTCCTTCACAAAAGGAGGTTCTTCGGCATGCCTGTCAAAAACAGAACATATTTTAACCCCTTTTTCTCATCAAAAGTTAAGAATCAAACCCAATAACATAAACAATGTCCATGAATAATAGCCACAAAAAGTTGTAAAATTGCAGGAGAAATGATGCTTCTTGCAACGGTAACTTGCCCGCAGAAGGAGCTTGGTATATATTCATGAATGATTCATCCAATCATGGAATAAAAAACAAACATTGGCCTAGCTAGAAAAAAATACTACATTTGATTCTAAAGACCAAGAGAAGCAATAATTGTTCCTACTTCTTCTTCTGCAACTAATCCATGCATTACGACACTAATCCATCTCTATCTTCTTCCTCATGACAAATTTAACTAAGCTAATCTTCTTCAATACACCAAACAAGAGAAAGAAAGAAACGCTAAGCACTTAGCGAAACGCTAAGCACTTAGCGAAACAAAAAGTAAACCCTAAACAACAGATTCGAAGATGCATAAATCAAACATCAATAATAAACTTAAAGTATCATAGGATAAACGTACCAAGTGGAACAGTGCTTGTGCTCGTCGTGGAGCTCATCGTCGTGGATTTCGCCGTCGCCGCCGATTGTCGCCGCCCAGTTTAGAGAGAAGGAGGAGAAGAGCGGGAAGAGAGGGAAGGAGAAAAAAAGAAATGAAAAAAAAATAAGCTGGGATATATTAAATAGTAAGGGTAATCTGGACATTTCACACATTACCACTTAGCGAAACGCTAAGTCCTTTAGCGTTTCGCTACAAGGGCAATTTCGTCAAAAAAAAATAAAAAGACCACGAACGCAATAAAAATTATAATTTACCAACATATCAAATAACCCAATCTTTAAGGTCATTTCGTCAAATTACCCTTAACAAGAGACTATAATAATATATTTTAAAGATACAAAAAATGTACAAAAGATACATTTTAAGTGAGACTTGGAATATTAAAAGTTCTATGAATAAAAATTAGTTTTTTTTTTCTTATTATCTAACTATAATAAATCATCATTTTATTTATTTTGTCTGTCGATCATATATAATATAATAATACTAATAGTAAATTTAATTAAGTTAGGTTGAATATCTTATATAAATAATATTTACCTGATATATAATTTATACTTCAAACTAGGTTGAACCAGTTACAAATCTGTACAAAAATATATCTTCCATATTTATCCTTATATTTTCATTTATGTTTTTCCATTGAAAGCTTATTTTCATATTTATCCTTATATTTTGATTATATTTTTTTTAGCCCTCCATGTTATCTTAATTAGTTATACTTTATTGAATGTATATAAGAAGTTAATCTTCTTGCTCATGTATTCCCACAATTCCGAAAATGTTAAAATTATTAAAAAATATATATTAGAACTAGATTCTATTTAAATATATATAATATTAAATATTAAATAAATAAAAATTTAAATAAATTGTTGGTGCTATCAAATATATAAGATAATTTAATATATTGTGATAAAATTTAATATGACAATCTTATTAATTATGAGCTATGAGTAATTTGGTTGTCAATCATTTTCTTTATAAAGGGTAAAAATGTCTTTTACATTTTATACAACATTTTTATACTATCAACCAGACACAAAATTATAAAATTTATACAATTTATAACCCTCTTATACTTTCAACCAAATATAAATAACATATATAACTTATACCTCTTAATACCCTCTACAATTTATACCCTTTATAATTAATACCTATATAACTAATATCATACAACAAAAGTCACCTTAATAACTTCAGTTCACATGTTATTTTAATTCACGATTTGCATCGTAATCTAGTCATCAATTTGTTGGGACTTTGGTCTCATTCGTTAAATCTCATCCTATAATAACTTTAGTTCACATATTTTTTTAATTCATGATGCAAACATCTTGATCTAGGTAAATTTGTAGGGACCTTTGGTCTCATTCAAAGACCTCATCCTTGATAAGTTTTTCTTATTATTCCCAGTTTTTTAGCTAAAAATTCAAAGGTATTATTGGACTAAAGAAAAAGTATTTTTTTTATTATTTCATCTTTCTAATAAATTATTAATTTGATTGAAAATAAATAAATTTAATGAAATATTATTAATTTAGATTAGATTAGAAGTATTATATATATATATATATATATATATATATATATATATATATATATATATATATATATATATATATATAATAATCACGTTGTAAATATAAAGTATGATCAATTTTATGAGGGTATATTGTTGAAGTTTGTAAATTTAAAGGTTCACTCTTCACTAAATTTGAAACAGTTATATTAAATTAAAAATTTTTAAATTAAAAATAATATATATACATTTAAAACTTATCACTTATTTATTATAATTGCAACTTTAATCAACTAAGTTAATATATTATTATATTTTAAATTAATGAATTTGTAACAATGAGTCTATATAATTTTATTTTAATTAGTAATATATAACAATGTTTAACTATACCCCCATTAGGGTGGTTCGGTGGAAAAGGTCGACCACCGATGAATATTCAACATTTTATACAATTTTAGAAAAATTATAAGTTTTTTTTGTAACGTTAGAGCTTGGAGTTTTTTTACGACCTAAACTAATTTTTTTTTAATAGATAACATGTTTTATATTCATAATATTCCATTTTAATAAATGTATTTTTAGTAATTGGTTAAATACTCACATTTATTTCAAATTTTTATGTTTGTGTAAATGAGTATAAATAACACATTGATGAATATATACATATCAACCCGCAAGTTTTTACATATCAGTGTTGTTACTTATAAATACGTTTTTACATATCAGTGTTGTTACTTATAAATACATATCAGTAATGGCTTTATATAACCGTTACTCATATTATATATTAGTAACGACTCTTACTGATAGTCGTTACTATAACATTGTTTTTTTTAGTGTTTTAAACTAAGAGTATCTGTAATGGTTTTTAAATTTCCTTACAAACAATATTTGAGCATATGTAACGGTTCTTTGAAAAATTGTTACAGATACCTTCAGAAAGGGTATCTGTAACGGTTTTCGAATGCCCTTACAGATACTATATAGCCATCTGTAACGGTTTTTTGAATTCCCTTACAGATACTTCATTATAACCCGAGAGCAAATTCTTTTTTCTTTCTTCTCCACTCCCGTCCTACTTCCGTTGTCGCCTCCCTGCCAATTTAAGTTGCCGATTGCTACAAAGAATCAACTTCAAGTCCATCGCACTTTTAAAGTTCAAGAGCATCGAGTCAAGAACAAGGTTAGTTGACGACTTCGATCCATCCTCAATTAAGGTGCATCTATCATTATCTCATTCTTGTCCAGATCTAACTTCCATTTCACGTTTTTGTTTTATATAATACTTTGATGATGATTTCCTTTTCATTTTAGATCTGATTCGTTTCGTTTGAAATAAATCAAGCATTTACTTAAAAAGCATGTTATAATTAAGTTTATATTATTATTCAAGATCCAGTATGTACATCCTTTATCATCTTCTTTCTTCTCTCAATGTATCCAAATCTCATCGCCTTCAATCTGAGAGGTATTTCTTCTTATTTCTGGAACCTCGTAGACGAACGCATGATATATGTATATGTACATAGATAGTTAGATATATAGATACATGAGTTGAATTTGATTACATTTCATAATACTTAGTGACATGCTAATTGACGAAATGAAAGGTTCTAGAGAAAGAAGCGAAGTGGATATGAGAAACATATTTGCTTAGAAGAGCTCTAATGAGAGAGAGTGAAAAATTGGAAGAGTAGGATCTACAACTTGATTGAACACATTCTGCAAATAGAGATTTTTTGTTGCTTTTGATTCTTTGATGGATGATCTGGTAATTAAACTTCTTCTTCCTTTCTGATAATCGTGTCCTCTCTTTCCCCTTTCAAAACAATTTGATGCCTCCAAGCATGTTAAATCAAGCATGTTCAGTACAACATTGATCTCGTTTGTATACTCAAAAAGTCTTTTTTGAATGTTTGTCAACAAATGTTTACAGTCGGACCTAGATGGAAGTAGGATTGAGATAACATGTGCAACCTGCAGTGGTCATCTAGGCCATGTATTTAAAAGAGAAGGCTTTCCTACTCCAACCAAGTTTGGAAGCTCTCTAGTGGAGACGTTGGTTATTTAGGAAACAAACTAAGGAAGAAGAAGAAACTGAAGCTGGAGAGTTCAAGTTATTACTATGAATCATTTAGTTCAAATATATTGAGATAATTGATTGATTTTTGGATTAAGTATTTTATAGACGAGTCTTTTTGTTTATATAAATGTTTTTACTAAAAACAACTATTTAATATTATTTACAGGGACAACAAATATTAATAATTCAAATAAAAATCGGAATATATTTCAATATTAGTTACGGTTCTGTCAAAGAAATGTCGTTACTAATACTCATATCAGTAACGATAATACCATTGGAAAGACCCTTACTGATACTGATATGAGTAACGACAATATTATTGGCAAAACCCTTACTGATACTCATATCAGTAACGGTTTCAGATACTAGATAGCTATCAGTAACGAATATCTAATGTCGTTACAGATACTAGATAAATATCAGTAATGTTCATTTCTGTAACGAATGGTAACAATTTTTTAGGCTTTCAGTAACGGCATTCGCCCTTACTGATACCCTTTTTTCTACTAGTAACTTTGATAAGATAGGGGCTGAATAATTTTTTATACTTTAAAAAGAGTTTTAGCATATTCATATAGAGTGAAATATTATTCGTGAAGTATATCAATTTTTTTTAAATCTTAATATTTTATTTGCGAATAGACTTTATAAGTGTAAATTAAAAAGTCGAAATAAAAATATTGATTTAAACACATATAAATCATGTTATAATGTTAATGGTTAATGAAATATTATCAAGCCGTGCGTTCACAATAATTTAGAAGTTCATGTGAATGTAAATGAATATGAATAACATGTTGGTCAATCTATATATCAATACGCGGGTCAAGTCAAAAGTTTACTTACAATATATATATATATAAAATTATAAATTGAATTCAACAATTATAAATGATTAATGGTTAAAGTGTTTAAATTTCATATTCGAGACTAGAGTTTGCATCTCAATATTGTAAAATATTGTAAACGAATCTCATCAATCATTTGATGTTCGATCGTGTAATTTTTGTGATGTTAGTTTTTTATCGTCATATAACGCATATAACGCACATGTATTTTTATAATAATTTATAATATTAATTTATAACTTTTAGAGGTTTTATATAAATATACTTAGATTAATCGATTTTTTTTACTTTTATTTTAAAATATTTTAAATGATTCTCGACAATTTATTGTTTAATCGCGACAACTTTTATAACGCTGTGTTATTCAAAATGAGAAAAATTAGATATTTTTTAAACATTTATTAAAAAAAATTTTGCAAAGATATCATGCTAGTTTCTTATAACTGAATGAGTATTTGATTTCGCTAGAAAACTATACACGCTAGAAACCGTTCTGTTTGGATATGAATCTTACACTGTTTTAACTTCTCTTTTTTTTTATTATTTACGTGGAGAATTTATTCTTTAATGATATCGAAAAATAAGACAACTAAAATTAGACTTTATAGTCAACCCCATAACGAGATTGAGATTTTAATGGTAATTTTACATAGGTCTCTTAGTTTTTTCAATTTTAAGAATAAACCTTATAACTAAAGAGTCACTACTTAATTTTTTAAAACTAGGAAAATAATTTAAGTGTATGCACGTCATAATTAGAGATTTTTTATGAATTCAGTGTTTGGTTATGCGTGAGAAATGCTAAAAACACTATGTCTTACAACGCCTCGTAAGTCTCTGCATTAGAATTTTGATCTTTTTATAAAATATTATTACACTTTACGTTTTATTTAGTTTCCCTTTATCATATTTACCATAGTGCTAATGATGATCATTTTCATTTTTATACATTAGACCCAAATAAAATATAAGTGTATACATACCCTTACAAAATAAAAAATATGTATGTACAAATATGTATAAGTCATCGGTCACGTGTGAACTCTTTAATCGGGCTCTCGATCGATGGGGAATTCTCAGTCGAAACTACGGTTGCATACAGGGATGATTCACGGTTGAAGGCTTGGAAATTTGATCATGGATGATCCTCAATCATTTCCTCGGTCAGAAACCGCGTCAGAGGTCATCAGTCAAAACTATGTCAAGACTAGTCGGATGACCTGAACCAAGAACACATAATAGACCAAGAACACATAATAGACCAAAATAGACCAAACTCGACCTTATTTAATTCATATACAACATTACACATGTTCTTGAACTCTTGTCCTATCCTATGTTGGGTCAGCTCATTTGGCAGTTGGGCCTAACAAATTAATAAAGCCCATTAGGGCATATTTAATTAAAGAAAAAAAAAACACAGCAGTTTTTGGGTGGTTTTTTCTCTCTCTCTTCCAGCAGTTCTTCCTCCATTGAAGCAGTAATTCCTCCATTGCAATAGCAGGTTCTTCTTCTGATTTCCTTTATCTCTTCTCCATTTGGTTAGCCATCTTTAGTGATGATGATAATGTATGTGAATGACAAGTTATGATGAGGTCAATTGATAACTTCTGTTAGATTACCTCTAGACTTGTATTGAACTACATTGTATACCCATTTGATATAGTGGATGATTTAAGTGGCCGAAGTGTCCCGTGGTTTTTACCTAATTTGGATTTTCCACGTAAAATCTTGGTGTCCTGCTCTCTGTTTTTGATTGTTTGATGCTCAATTGTTTTAGCTTCCTATTTGATTACACAAAAGGGAAAAAGAATTGTTAGGCCTTGTTGTAGCTTGTTTATTTCTGAATTGCTAAACAGGTGCTATTATTCGATTTCTCCAACAAGTGGTATCAGAGCTGAGTTCGTTTGGTGGTGATTCTTGTATAATTCAAATGGAAGAATCGTTGAGCAGTAATGGAACGATGATCAAACTCACAGCTACCAATTACACAATCTGGAAGTCACGGATGGAGGACTTATTGTGTAATTATGATTATGAAGACACTATTTTGGGTGATAAAGGCAAACCAGAGGCTATGACAGATGGAGATTGGAAGAAGCTGAATAGAAAGGCAGTTGGTAAAATCAGGCAATGGGTTGACAACAATGTGTATCAGCATGTGGTTACTGAAGTTAATGCTTATAAGGTGTGGACTATTTTGAGTGAGCTGTATGAGAAGAACAACACTCAAAACAGAGCATTTCTATTTAGGAAGCTTTGCTCGTTGAAATATCAAGATGGGTCTTCTATGTCTGAGCATCTAAATGCTTTTCAGGGGATTCTAAATGAGTTGGCTGCGATAGGAATGAAATTTGATGATGAGCTTCATGCTATGTGTTTGATTAATTCTCTGTCTGATAGTTGGGAAACACTTGTGGTTTCAATTACCAATTCTGTTCCACAAGGTAAGCTCACTTTGAAAATGATGAAAGAGAGTGTGCTGAATGAAGAGGCTAGAAGAAAAGAACAGGGCTTCTCGACTCCAAGTCAGGTGTTCGTGACTGAGAAAAGGGGTAGAAGTAAAAGTAAAACTCCAAAGAATCGCAGTGGCAGTTCAGACAGGTCACGGGGAACATCCAGCTCGAGAAAAGAGATTACATGTTATCATTGTGGCAAGCCAGGACACAAGAAGTATCAGTGCAGATCTTTGAAGCGGGAACAAAAGGAGAATAAGCAAGATGGAAGTAGTAAGGTTGCAGATGTGGGTGGTAACGACATCGATATTGTTTACGACAATGATAGTATCAACCTTGTTTCTCAAGATACACAATGAGTGGTAGACTCAGGTGCTTCTTATCATGTCACCAATCGTTGTGATATATTTGCTTCTTACACTAGTGGACAGTTTGGTTCAGTGACGTTGGGAAACCATGTTACGTGTAAGATTGTTGGAAAAGGAGATGTCTGTTTGGATACTAACACTTCGTGCAAGCTACTTTTGAAGAATGTTCGACATGTTCCTGATATTCGGATGAATTTGATCTCTACTGGTATTCTTGATGATGAGGGCTATCATAGTTACTTTGGTGAAGGAAAATGGAAACTCACTAAGGGATCTTTGGTGATAGCTAAAGGAAAGAAGGTCGGTTCTCTTTATGTGACAGAGACTAAGTCTTACAGTGGAGAAGCAAATGCAGTTAATGATTGTTCATCACAGCTTTGGCATAAGAGACTTGGTCACTTAAGTCAGAATAGCATGCGAGTTCTCTCCAAGACAATCGATCTCCAGGGCTTAAAGTCCACAGATTTGAAGACATGCACATATTGCTTAGTTGGTAAGCAACATAGAGTTTCTTTCAAAAGTTTCTCTCCATCTAGGAAGCCCAATATCCTAGATATGGTTCACACAGACATATGTTCTATGGATTCCTTGACTTTAGGTGGTGCTCATTATTACATCACTTTTATCGATGATTGCTCAAGGAAGGTGTGGGCATATTGCTTGAAGACTAAGGATCAAGCATTGGATTACTTCAAGTTGTTTCATGCTGAAGTGGAAAGAGAAACTGGGAAGAAGTTGAAATGTGTTCGTTCGGACAATGGTGGCGAATACAGAGGACCATTTGTGGAATACTGTAAAACTCATGGGATCAAGCTTTTGAAAACTGTGCCAAAAACACCTCAACAGAATGGAGTTGCAGAGAGGATGAACAGGTCTATCAATGAGAGAATTTTGTGTATGTTGTCTCATGCTAAGTTGCCAAAATCCTTTTGGGGAGAGGCAATGAAGACAGCGGTTGATCTGATAAATCTTTCACCCTCAAGTCCTTTAGATGGCGACGTTCCAGAAAGAGTTTGGAGAGGTAAAGACGTCTCTTATGATCACTTGAGAGTTTTTGGTTGTAAAGTGTTTGTTCATGTTCCTCGAGATGAGAGAGCTAAGCTTGATAGCAAGACGAGACAGTGTATCTTTATTGGGTATGGTCACGGAGAATTTGGGTACCGATGTTGGGATCCGGTTAACAAGAAACTCATTAGAAGCAGAGATGTGGTATTCTTTGAAGATCAGACCATTGAAGACTTTGAGAAAAAGGAAAAGCCGAAGTCTACAGAGAATGAATTGCCTGACAATGGTAGGATTCGTACACCACAATCACAGCCCAATGATGTGGAGAATGCCCAAGTTGAGGTTGATGAGACTCCTTTAGTTTATGCTGAGCCAACAGAGGAAGCTGAACAAGATGATGATAGTTCTCTAGAGCCACCTGATGATCAGTATATTAGAAGATCTAGTAGGCAGCGACAACCTTCTAGTAGGTATTCTCCCAATGAGTATGTGATGTTGACTGACGGGGGAGAACCAGAAACCTATCAAGAAGTATTGTCTCATGAAAACAAGAACAAGTGGTCGGTGGCAATGCAAGAAGAGATAAATTCTTTGCAAGAGAACGAGACTTATGACTTGGTGAAACTTCCGAAAGGAAAGAAGACTTTGAAGAACAAGTGGGTATTCAAGTTAAAGTATCAAGAGAATAGCTCACAACCTCGATACAAAGCAAGACTGGTTGTGAAGGGCTTTGGACAGAAAAAGGAATTGATTTTGAAGAGATCTTCTCACCTGTTGTGAAGAGGTCATCCATCAGAGTTGTGTTAGCATTGGCTGCTAGTCAAGATTTGGAAATTGAACAACTGGATGTGAAGACTGTATTTCTCCATGGTGACTTGGAGGAAGAGATCTATATGGAACAACCTGAGGGTTTCAAAGTTAAAGGTAAAGAAGATCTTGTCTGCAGGTTGAGGAAAAGCTTGTATGGGCTCAAGCAAGCGCCTAGACAATGGTACAGGAAATTTGACTCTTTCATGGAAACAAATGGGTACAGTAAGACTACTTCTGATCATTGTGTTTTCATCAAGAGATACGGTGTTGATGATTATGTTATTCTTCTGCTCTATGTTGATGATATGCTGATTGTTGGGCAAGATATTGCGAAAATTGAGAAGCTCAAAAGGGAGTTGAACAAGTCTTTTGCGATGAAGGATTTGGGTTCAGTGAAACAGATCCTAGGCATGGAAATCACAAGAGACAGAAAGAACAGAACACTTTGGCTATCACAGGAGAAGTACATTGAGAAGGTACTTGAGAGGTTTGCAATGAAAAATGCAAAACCGGTTTCAGTTCCACTTGCAGGTCATTTTAAGTTAAGTTCTAAACAATGTCCTACAAGTGAGAAAGATAAAGATGAAATGAAGAATGTACCTTATGCCTCTGCAGTTGGTAGTCTTATGTATGCCATGGTATGTACAAGACCGGACATAGCACACGCAGTTGGTGTTGTTAGTCGGTATCTCTCCAACCCAGGAGAAGAACATTGGTTGGCTGTTAAGTGGATTCTCAGATATCTTGGAGGCTCTTCGAAAGCACGTTTATGCTTCGGAAGTGATACTCCTATTTTGGAAGGTTTTACAGATTCTGATATGGCGGGTGATGTTGATTCAAGAAAATCTATATCAGGTTTTTTGGTTACCTTTACAGGCGGTGCTGTTTCGTGGCAGTCAAGGTTACAAAAGTGTGTTGCTTTGTCTACTACAGAAGCTGAGTATATTGCAGCTACCGAGGCATGTAAAGAGGTATTATGGATGAAGAAGTTCCTACAAGAGTTGGGCCAAAAGCAAGAGAAGTTTACTTTGTTTTGCGACAGTCAAAGTGCCATTCATCTCTCAAAGAATTCAGCTTTTCATTCGAGATCCAAACACATCGACGTGAAATATCATTGGATACGTGATGTGCTTGAGGCAAAAGAGCTGAACTTGGAGAAGATTCATACAAGTGAGAATGGTGCCGATATGTTTACGAAATCCTTGCATAAGGACAAGTTTGAAGATTGTCGGGAGAGAGCGGGTTTATTGGAGCCCGCGAAGTTGCGCTGACGGGGGAGATTTGTTGGGTCAGCTCATTTGGCAGCTAGGCCTACCAAATTAATAAAGCCCATTAGGGCATATTTAATTAAGGAAAAAAAACACAGCAGTTTTTGGGTGGTTTTTTCTCTCTCTCTCTTCCAGCAGTTCTTCCTCCATTGAAGCAGTAATTCCTCCATTGCAATAGCAGGTTCTTCTTCTGATTTCCTTTATCTCTTCTCCATTTGGTTAGCCATCTTTAGTGATGATGATAATGTATGTGAATGACAAGTTAGGATGAGGTCAATTGATAACTTCTGTTAGATTACCTCTAGGCTTGTATTGAACTACATTCTATACCCATTTGATATAGTGGATATTTAAGTGGCCGAAGTGTCCCGTGGTTTTTACCTAATTTGGGTTTTCCACGTAAAATCTTGGTGTCCTGCTCTCTGTTTTTGATTGTTTGATGCTCAATTGTTTTAGCTGCCTATTTGATTACACAAAAGGGAAAAAGAATTGTTAGGCCTTGTTGTAGCTTGTTTATTTCTGAATTGCTAAACAGGTGCTATTATTCGATTTCTCCAACATCCTAGAACATTATTTATTAATTTAAATCTTTTTTACCAATTTTAGCGTATTTTATTTAGGTTGAACTATCAAATTGGGTAAATGCAAAAAGCTTTTAAATCAGTTTAGTTTATTTAATTTACAATTTTCATAATTATACAAGTCAAATCTAAAAAATGAAGTAAAATGAATTTTATTCAAATTGAAAATGATAAACAAAATTCCTTACAATGATTTTGAAGATTTTTTAAGATGCTAAGCATGAAGACCAAAGAAAATAATTCCTAAGATTTAGGACAGTTGCTAGTTTTTTTTTTTTTTTTTTTTTTCCGTTTTTCTCCTTTTCTCTTTTTACCTAGAGTCCTATTTATAATTACAACTACTTCTAGAAATTTCTACAAACCATCAAATCTCTTGAAAAATGATATCATTGCTGCCATTTTTCAAATCCGATTAAGAAACAAATAAGATAATGTGATTAGAAAATAAAAAATTAAGATAATTTTTAATTAAAGTAGCAAATAAAAATGAAGATAAATTTTTAAATGCTACGAAGTAGCAAATGACAATTAATGTAATATTTAGATAAGGTGGCATATAAAAAATCAATATTTTCTAAATATTATTCCAATCTAATTTATTTAATTTTTTGTTTATTCATTTAGTTTTATTTGAAACTAGTTCAGATTTTAATTATTTTGGAAAAATAAATTAAAAAATTAGGTATGAAATGTGGGTGTCTACACAACTGTCTCTAAATTTTATTGTTATTGTTCCTTTTTTACTAGTGTAGCACTAACGAGATTTAAATTATAAGGTTTGTAAAATTAGTTCATCTCAAATGACCAAATAATGAGTATATATAATATATATATATATATATATATATATATATATATATATATATATATATATATATATATATATATATATATATATATATATATATATATATATATATATATATTAATGGAAATCAACAAATTTCTTGTTTGATTGGGTTGTACAAATTTTTTAATTATAATTTTTTTGAGGAACTAAAGGAGAACTAGAATGACACCCACAACCATGAGCTTCCACTTAAACTCAAATCGCTATCAAGTGGAATCAAACCATGACATTTTGGTATTTTAACCTGACTCTACCACTGAGCTATCTTGGTGGTAAAAATGTGGCCACAAAAGGTTAAACATATAGTTCGTAAACATATTTAACCATTTAATCAGGTGCATAACTTTCCGCCTAACGGACTCAAACCCAAAACTTAGAAGCATTTAGTTTAATGTTAATAATCAAAATAAATTAACTATAATTAAATCATCCTTAAAAATAAACTGAATAAGTTGTACTAAATAAAGTAATTACAAGTTGAATCAAAAATTATTCTTAATAATTTAATGATTATTTAAAAAATATGTATTTAACATTTGAGTTTATTAAAATAAATATAATTTATTTAAAAAGTATTGAATTGGTGGTGATTTATAAAAAGTTGCATATATTTTGTTATAAAATAAATTATAGGATATTAATATAATAATAAAATAAATTTTATTTATTTTTTAAATGAAAAATATTTTAATTAATGTAAGAGATTGAAATAATATTAATTATTTTTAAATTGTAAAAGAAAACAGGACTATTCCAATATTTTTTTTTCTGGGAAACAATCAATTTACTTGACATTTTGAGTTGAGGTCAATAGTCCTTCCAACCATATCTTAATATCATCCAGATGCCGTGGAAGTAACATGTATTTTTACAATTTCCCCACTTTTAAGTATTTATTTTTCAGGAATAAAATTATGTCAATAAATTAGACTATTCATATAAACTAAAAAGAAGTGTTTAAAATTTTAAAATATTTTATATAAAAATTTAATATATCAATTACTAATTTAATTAATTATTTTTTACTATTTAAAATTTTATAAAAAATATAAAAATAACTTGATATTTTAATTAATAATTTAAATAATATGAATTCAAATAATCACACATTAGACAAGCTCACTAGTTAGGCTTATGTCTATTCATCTTATATTCTTTTGGATTCTTCTTTAGATTCCTTCAATAAATAAATAAATAAAATTCTTTACGCGGATTATACATAGAGAGAAGAATAAATTATCTTAATTATTGGAAACTAAAATTTCAAATTAACTAAACATAAAATTAAGTGCATAATATTGTTCATAATTTCAAAAGAAGATGATTGGAACAAGAATAAATTGACAGAGATGATATGTCCTTTCATGAGTAGATTAATTTTTTTTTTTTAAATTCTCTAATATTAAATTTTCAAAACAGATAAATAAATCATAAATTTAAAGTTTATTTTTCTCAAATTATTATTGTCATCTATCATTTCTCAATTTAAATTCAATCTTATATTAAAAATATAATTATATTTAAAAACATAAAAGTGAAGTGAATTTTTTTTACTTTGATATTAAATATTTGATTATTTCCGATAAAATTTTAATTTTCCCCAACTTTTTATTCATTTTTTATTATCATAATTTTTTTTAAACGAAACTTAAAATAGTATTTTACCCTAACATGAATTGGATTTGATTGAGAAATAAAAAAAAAAAGTAATTATTGAAATAATTTCTGAATACTTTTTTATTTCGTTTTATATCATCCAAGTAGTTTGATGATATAATATCTTTATAATTTTTTTTTACAGAAAAACTGTATTTTTATTTAAGACCATCACTAATTAAACCAATTTTTTTTCCATATATTGTATTGTACTTAGTACAATACCTAGTTAAGTCTAATGGAAGATTTGTCTCTGTTCACACATTTCAAACACTTAATTTTCTCATTATCATTTTCAATTCAACCACATAGAGGAGTCATTATAACCGGGAACATGATTTTTTAATTTTTTAAATAAACATTATTATTCTAAGTAGAAAAATTATTTTGTAATATGTATTTAATATTTAAAATTCTTAATAAATTATAAATAATATATTAAAATAATAAAAATAGAACACTCTAATTTCACATTTTATTCACTTCGATAAATTAACTCATTCTCTTACATATATCTCATCACATAGTTTATCCCAATAAATCTCTTATCTCGTGACTTTACAATTTTACTTTAGTTTATCAAATATTTGATTCATATTTTTAACATTTAGTATCGTGACCTCACACTTTAGTCAATCAAATATTTGATTCATATTTTTTAACCACTTTCAATTGTTACCGGTATATTATTTCTCGACAAACCACATCTCAATTACACTTAGTTAAAAGGTTGTACTTGTTTTTGTTATGTTGCAAGTTCGAAACATACATATAGCATTTTTAATTTTATTTTTAACCGTTTTAAGTTTATGGGCGGGTCAACCCACAATCCGACCAAAATATTCATTTACTCTCACATATATATTCAAATTAATCACAACCCTCGATCCGGCAATCCGGACACTTTGAAATTAAGCATCATTATATATATAGATTAGTTAGTTAAAATGTTGAACCTATATTGTTAAAATATTCCGCGTTCATCAAATTTGGTGTTAAATTTAAAATATAAAATTTATTAACTTAGTTAGTTAAATAATTTTACTTATTTTGTTAGGTTGTAAGCTCGAAACATACATATAACATTTTTAATTTTATTTTTAACCGTTTTAAATTTATGGGGCGAGTCAACCCACAATCCGACTCAAGTATATCTATTTACTCATCACATATTTTTCTAAATAAACTCTTATCTCGTGACCTTATACTTTCACTTTGGTCAGTCAAATATTTGATTAATATTTTTTAACATTTAGTATCATTATCTCACACTTTGTTCTATCAAATATTTGATTTATATTTTTTAACCACTTTCAATAGATATCGATCTATTATCCATCGACAAACCACATCCCAATCACACTTGGTTAAAATGTTATACTTGTTTTTGTTAGGTTGTAAACTCGAAACATACATATTATAACATTTTTCATTTTATTTTTAACCATTTTACGTTTATAGACGGGTCAACCCATAATCCAACTCAAGTATCAATTTTTTCTCACATATATATCCAATTAACCATAGCTCTCGATCCGTAATTCAGACACTTTAAAATTAAGCATCATTATATATATAGATTAGTTAGTTAAAATATTGAACTTATATCGTTAAAATATCTCGCGTTCATCAAATTTAGTGTTGAATTTAAAATATAAAATTTTATTAACTTGGTTGGTTAAAGATTTGTACTTGTTTTTGTTAGGTTGCAAGTTTGAAACATACATATAGCATTTTTTATTTTATTTTTAACCATTTTACGTTTATGGACGGGTCAACCCACAATCCGACCCCAAGTATCTGTTTAATCTTGCATATATATTCAAATTAACCGCAGCTCTCGACTCGACAATCCGGACTCTTTAAAATTAAGCAAAATTATATTATATATATATATATATATATTAGTTAGTTAAAATTTTGAACTTATATTGTTAAAATATCTCACGTTCATCAAATTTAGTGTTGAATTTAAAATATAAACTTTATTAACTTAGTTGGTTAAAAGTTTGTACTTATTTTGTTAGGTTGTAAGTTCGAAACATACATATAACATTTTTAATTTTATTATTAACCGTTTTAAATTTATGGGCGAGTCAACCCACAATCTGACACAAGTATCTATTTACTCACATATATATTCAAATTAACCACAACTTTCGACCCGACAATTCAACACTGGTGAAAAAGGGGTCAAAACCGAGAGTTAAAACTCTCGGTTTTGACCCTATAACTTTCGGTGAAAACACCTTACCGAAGGTTTTAGTTACCCTCGCCATCCCTCGGTATTGACTCTCTCGGGACTTCCATAAAGAGAAAAACCGAGAGTTATATGAAAACTTTCGGGTTTTTCTCTTTGTGGAAAAACCGAGGGTTTTACAAGACCTTTCGGTTTTTCTCTTTGTGGAAAAACCGAGGGTTTTACAAAGACCTTTCGATTTTCCTCTTTTGTGGAAAAACCGAGGGTTTTATAAAGAACTTTCGGTTTTCCTCTTTTTATAAATAACTTTCGGTTTTTCTCTGTATGGAAAAACCGAGAGTTTTGCAAAGAACTTTCGGTTTTTCTCTATGTGGGAAAACCGAGAGTTATTTACAAAACTTTCGGTTTTCCTCTTCAGGTAAAACCGGAAGTTTTGTAAATAACTCTCGGTTTTCCTCTTCGGGTAAAAACCGAGAGTTTTCAAATAACTCTCGGTTTTCTCCTTTTCTAGAAAACCGAAAGTTATATTAAAACTCTCGGTTTTTACCCGAAGAGGAAAACCGAGAGTTCTTTACAAAACTTTCGGTTTTCCTCTTTTGGATAAAAACTGAGGGTTTGTCATATAACTCTCGGTTTTCTCTTTGGCTAAAAACCGAGAGTTTTCTAATATCTCTCGTTTTTTCCAAAAAGAGAAAAACCGAGAGATTTCAATATTACTTTCGGTTTTTCCCCTAAATTTTTAAAAATGTGCGGATTATTTTGGTCGCAACCAAAACCTAACCAAAACCTGTTCAGCCAAACCAATATATTAATGATAAAAGAAATGCAGCATACATTAAACGATCACATTAATTGATCATGAACATTACAAAATTCGAAACCATGCAAACTAATATTAATCCGAATAATCTGTTATAAATTCAACCTATAATGAAAACATGTTTTGAATCGAAACAACCTTAGCTTGTGGGGGGAGGAGGTGGTTGTTGCCTCATATATAATTCGATTCTCTCCATTCTTGCGTTCATCTCTGACTTCTCCCTCTCCATTTTTTCGGTAATCTCTAACTTCTCCCTCTCCATTCTTTCCACAATTTCTTGCTTTTCTGATTGCAATTCTTCCATTTTGCGCCTTCTTTCTTCATCTCTCTTCTCCAGTTCCTCCAGCTTGAGCTTCATTATTTGATTCTCTTCTAACAATCGCTCATTGTTTCGCTGTGAACTGTTTCCACTACGACGATCCTCACGAAAGTGTGTGGGTCGGACGCCTGATCCCATTTCGAACACTACCCCGTGTTTTTGTTGTCCGAACACCCTCTCCGTCAATTCAAAATCCGATATTCCCGGTTCGTTACTAACAACCTCTTCCATC
The DNA here is from genome assembly GCF_907164915.1 of Impatiens glandulifera. Taxonomy (NCBI): domain Eukaryota; kingdom Viridiplantae; phylum Streptophyta; class Magnoliopsida; order Ericales; family Balsaminaceae; genus Impatiens; species Impatiens glandulifera. The sequence goes on along the minus strand of NC_061862.1, from coordinate 51,952,097 downwards.
TCAGCCTGCACAATTCAAATAAAATATCATTTCTATAATAAAAAAACTAGGCATATTCAATTCACTTACAATTTTCTCTTGCACGTGTTCGTCCAGGACGGGTGTTGGGTTTTCTTGTGTCGGTTTTGGTGTACGGGTCCTCTTGAATACTTCAATTACAGACGGTGGCCGTCCCATTTCAATCGCCTGTTGAAATAAATGATTTATATAATTAATAACAATCTTTATATTAAGTTATTACAAATAATGAACTTACCAACTCGTCTTCAATTTGTGCAAACGGTCTACTTCCCATTCGATGCGGGAATTTCAGATTCTTCCGGTTCTTCATATTTGTAGAACTGTGTCTCTGTATTTGAAATAACAAATGAAGATAGATTAATTAATATCAACTTTTATTTGAATTATGAAACCGTACCTTAAACGTTTCTGTGAAGAAATGGTTGCGACACACAAACTCCCAATCATCTCGATCGTAGTCCGGTGGAGGATTAGCTAGTACCGCCGCCTCGTCTCCGTTGTGGACGCGGATATAATTCTTGTTCAAATCCGACCGCCATCTATCCCATATCTGATTGGCGTGTCCCAACCCCGTCGTTCGAAAAGACTCAATGTCACCATTAGTCGCTTCGAACGGATCCTGAAAAAAATAACATCCAAATGTGAAAAATAATTATTTAATGACGTAATGTATAATCAAGTAATAATTATTAACCTTGATAGCAGTCCACAGTGAATCCAATTGGTCTGCACTTAAAGCCTTCCACTTGAGAAGACGGTGTGAGACGGCTACGGGGTCCCGGATAATCGACCCCACATGTCTAGACCACCGTGTCCTTCCCACATCTGTATCGCCTGGCCTCCCATCCTTCTCTCTAAACGTTAGAGGGATCCTCGTCCCCGCTAGCCTCTTAGACAGCGCAATATTCTTGTTCTTCCCCCGTCTCTTGCGGGCAAAAGATTCTTCAAAATTATCAAAATCTTAATTAAATATGTCAATCAATTGAAACACTAACTAATTTGTAAACGAAATACCTGTCGATGATGGGTCGGGAGTGGTCCCGTGCTCCTCCTCGTCATCCTGCTCCTCGATAGGCTCCTCAAGACCCTCGTCTTCAGCCTCATCGCTAGGCAGGTTATCAGCGAATGTGCTCTCTATAAACTCTACGAGGTCATCATCGTCTTCAGTCTCGTATGTTCGGGGAGGCGCAGTAGCTATCGGGACCACAGGAATCGGTGGTTGGTCTCTAGAAGACGATCCTCGTCGCTTTAACGACTCGGATTGGGCAAGTAGGTTTTGGTAACTCTTATCCAATTTCTTGGGTGTCTTCCTCATACTCTTCCAAGTTTTTAGGACCTTCAGACATTCTTAATTCACACCATTAATAAAAATGAGTGAATAATTGAAATAAAGTAGTAATAAAAATGAATATAAAGTTAAAAACATAATGAAATCTACCTAATTAATTAATCTGAAATATATGTTTGTAAACCGCGGTTTTATTTTTGTCACAATCTTCCAACCGGGTCGGGCTGACATATCAGGGGCTACTTGTTTTGCTTGACTCGCCAATATATACGGGTCTTGACTTTGGGTTTTCAAAATTCGGTTTACATTTACACTTACGAAGCCATATTTATCCACTTTCACTCCTAGTTCCCCCGAGTGTGTATCAAACCACTTACACTTGAATAAAACAACTCGTTTGTGAGAATAGTATTGTAATTCGATTATATCCGTCAAAACTCCGTAGTATGACATAGTTTCAGATCCGTTGTACCCCTCAACAACCACCCCACTATTTTGAGTTGTCAAACCTTCGTCGTGTTTTTCTGTACAGAATTTGAATCCGTTTACTTTACACCAAACATACATAGACGAGTACATACTTGGACCTTCTCCTAAGATCTTGAGGTCTCTTGATATGTCGTTAATTTCTGCTAAATGGGCGACCTATATATGTATCCGAAATGTAGTTGTTAATATGAATAAGAAGAGTTAGGATATATTGTTTGTAATTTACTCACTCGATGCTTGAAATATGCGGCAAACGTTTCTCCACTGGACTCGTTGTTATAATCTCTGCAAATAGATCGAATGCTAATTAGTAACACTCTTTAATGCTAATTAGTAACAGCAACATTGAATCTTACATGTAAAAAGGTTCTGCTTCGGGACAATTTTTCAAAATGTAAGAGCTGTCACTCGATCGATATAATCCAAGTTGTATACTTTTCCGTTGGATAGGTCTTCCAATGATGCAAATATTGAAATCCCCGAGATTTCAGGTTGTGCATTTTCTTGATCTTGTTCCTCCATATACCTGGCACATAAACTAATACTTTCGTTAACAAGATAGCTCTCGCTTATAGAGGCTTCGGGGTGGTTATTATTCCGTAAATATCTTTTCATTGTACCCATGTAATGTTCAAAGGGATACATCCATCGATACTGAACAGGTCCTCTAAGCAAAGCCTCAAATGACAAGTGAACCGGGAGATGCATCATGATGTCGAAGATTGACGGCGGAAAAATCATTTCAAATTTGCAAAGTGTCAATGTAATATCCATGTACAATTGTTCCAGGTCCTCTTGAATCAACTCTTTGAAGCACAACAACCGAAAGAAACGAGACAAATTTACTAACGCATCATACACATACTCTGGAAGCAATCCACGAGTTGCTAAAGGAATTAGATATTCCAACAAAATGTGACAATCATGACTTTGTAATCCCGAAAGCTTTTTCTCTTCCAAATTTACACAACCCCCGATATTTGAGTAAAACCCATCAGGCAACTTAAGATCTTTCAAGAAGTTACAAAGACGTATTTTATTATCGGATGTCAAAGTGAAAGGCGCTTCTGGATAATGAACAACTCCTTCATCATTTATAGGATGTAACCATGATTTTATGCCTAAGAGTTCTAAGTCTTTACGCGCTTTAGGACCATCCTTAGTCTTCTCTTTCACATTCATTATTGTTCCCAACACGCTATCACAGATATTTTTCTCAATATGCATCACATCCAAATTATGTCTCAATAATAGTTATTTCCAATAAGGTAGACGGAAGAAAATGCTAAGTTTGTTCCAATTGTCTCCCCGCGTTTCATGATATATCTTGGTTCTCTTGCTCATATCCGCACTAAGAATAATGTCTTCTAGGTCTCGTGCTTGCTCATAACTTTCTTGCCCCGTTAACAATCTAGGGGGATCCCTATAATCAGTTCGACCATCAAACGACTCTTTATCCCTTCTGTATTTGTGCTTCGGTGGAAGGAAACGTCTGTGACCCAAGTAACATTGTTTGGAACCATGAACCAATCGAAGGGATACCGTGTCGTTGTTACAACAAGGACAAGCAAATTTACCTTTCGTACTCCAGCCTGATAAATTCGCGTATGCGGGAAAGTCGTTAATGGTCCACAACAACGCCGCTCGCATGTTAAAGTATTGCGAGGTGTGTGCATCAAACGTTTTCACACCTGTTTGCCACAGTTCATGCAACTCTTCGATCAATGGCTGGAGAAATATGTCAATTGCATCTCCCGGACTCTTTGGACCCGGAATTAACATAGATAAGATGAAATTGCTAGAATCCATACAAGTCGTGGGTGACACATTATAAGGAACGAGAATAACCGGCCAAATACTGTATAATTTTTTCCCATTTGCAAATGGCTGAAACCCATCGCTTGATAAACCCAGTCTTACGTTTCGAGATTCTGAAGCAAAATCTGTATAATTTTCATCAAACGTCTTCCATGTTAAGGAATCAGCGGGATGTCTCAACGTATCACTATCAACTCTTCCTTCTTTATGCCATCTCATCATTGGAGCCGTTTTTGAGGACATGTATAGTCTTTGCAGTCTTGGTATTAAAGGGAAATATCTCAACATCTTTTTTGGAATGAATTTCCCGTTTTGCTTCTCCCGAACTGTCCCACTTGTTTGGTCGACTTTCCATCTTGAAAGACCGCAAACTCTGCAAGAATCTTCATTTATGTCATCCTTCCAAAATAGCATACAGTTGTTCTTACATGCGTCTATCTTGTCATATTTTAGCCAGATATCAGTAATGAATTTTTTACTTTCGTAGTATGAGTTTGACAATTGAGCGTCAATCGGTAATATGTAGTCTTTAAGCAGACGCAACAACATATCGAACGAAGAATTCGTCCATTGACATACATTTTTTATGTGAAGTAGTTTCAGTAGTGCCGATGATTTCGTTATTCGAGCACCTTCATACAATGGCCGTTTGCAATCATCAAGCAATTTATAAAATCTATGCGCATCTTCGACTGGTTCATCGTTAGGACGTCATTAACGTTGGGGAACATATCGTTTATAAATTCGTGCATATAACGTTCTTCGTTGTCCTCTTCATTAACTGTATTATTCATCTCCGGTCTCGCATCGTTGAATTCCGGCACGGCATCCTCCGACTGATCATCGTCATCATCATCATCATCGAAGTCATCGGCATCTTCATCGACATCGTCATTCACCACTTGAGTAGTACGTCTTTTTTCTCCATGAAAATACCAATACTGATAATGCACATTTATTCCATAAACAATGAGGTGAGTCTTCACTTCGTCTATTTCCATAAACGGCGTGTTCAAGCATTTCACGCAGGGACATTTCACGGTTTGTCGGGATGTATTCCTAACAGCATACTCGAGGAATTTGTCAACGCCTTCCTCGTAATCTGGATGATCTCGACGTAAGGTCATCCAGCTTTTATCGGGTACTTCCATATTTCTAATAAAATGGAACACAACCCGCATTATTATTTACTTATATTTCACTAAATTAATTAGGCTTACATAATGCTAACATAATTTATATCTAATCTATCATTATCCAACCAATAATCAATTTCATCTAACATTATCGAAGCCCAATTCAACCTAAACAAACAATATTTCATTCATATACATTTCAACAATATCTAACATTATCCAAGCCAAATTTCACCTAAACAAACATTAATATGTCATTCATATACATTTCAACAATATCTAACATTATCCAAGCCAAATTTCACCTAAACAAACATTAATATGTCATTCATATACATTTCAAACCTAATCTAACATTATTCAAGCCAAATTCCACCTAAACAAACAATATTTCATCCTAAACATTTCAAATCTAATCTAACCTAATTTAACCAATCTAGCACGGCAGTCTTCAATCTTGCCTAATTCAAATAACCAATCATCATTAATCTAACCCATTTTTTAAACTAATCAAACCTAGTCAAACACTATTTCAATCATATATAATTCAAATAATTCAATTCATACCTAAAATCCAATATAGTGCAAACAATGCAATTCTAACTTAAAATCTAATTTATTCATACATAAACCAAATCTAACATAATCAAATCTAATTCAAACAATTCAATTCATACCTAAAATCCAATATAATCCTAACAACATAAAAATCCTTAAAAACTGACCTTTTTCAGCAGTTGTGGCGGCGACGGTGGAGGAGGCAGTTGAAGGTGGAATAACCTCGGCGATCTTCAAGAGACGGACGGTCCTAATCCAAAATCAGACAAAATCAAACCATATTATCTAACTTAAATTTGACATAAATCCAAACAAAATATAATCTAACAAACCTAATCTAACAAATCAATATAAAAACCAAATTTAACCAAAATATTGAACATATAACCTAAATCTAACATTAATCAAACAATTTCAAACCAAATCTAATAACCAAAATCAAATCTAATTCAAACAATTCAATTCTAACATAATCTCAATAACTATCAATCAAACCAAATAACCACACCTAAACCAAACTCAATATAAACCAATTTTTAACATTAATCAAACCTAATAACCAAACCTAAATCAAAATCAATAACCATCAATCAAACCAATTAACCAAACCTAAATCAAACCCAATATAAACCAATTTTTAACCAAACCAATTAACCAAACCAAAATCAAACATAAATCAAACCAAAATCAAACATCAATCAAACCAAAATCAAACCAATCTAAACTAAATCAAACAAAAATCAATCCATAATCCTAAATTAAACAGATTCTAACATAAATCAACTTAAATCCAACAATTCCAAACCAAATCTAACATATATAACATCAATCTAATACTTCAGTAAATCAATCATTCAAACAGATTCAATTAGATTCAATAATAACATTAATAATTCCTAAATCTAACAAATCCTAAAAACTAACCCTAAAATCTAACATATATAACACTAATATATATAAATAAACCTCAAATCCAAGAACTGACCTTCAATCGTCGGCGGAGGCACGGCTGAGGCGCGGCTGAGAGCGGCGGAGGCGCGGCGGCAGATCTTCAACCGGAGCCGCGGCAGATCTTCAACCAGAGAGGCGGAGAGACGTCTTCGCGGCTTCAACAGGGGCGGCGTCTTGGCGGCGTTGTCTTCTACGGGCGGCGTCGTCTTCTTCAACCGGAGGGAGTCGTCGATCGGATCGGTTGGCGGCGCTGGAGAAGAGGAGCGGCTGGAGATGGAGAAAGCGGAGAAGAAACGGGGAAAAGAGAAAGAGAGGGTTTTTTTAATTAAATAAATGGTTACCGAGAGTTGTAGCAAAACTCTCGGTTTTTTATTATAATAAAAACCGAGAATTATATTAAAACTCTCGGTTTTTATTATAATCAAAAACCGAGAGTTTTCATATAACTCTCGGTTTTTAATGTTCAAATTCCGAGAGTTTTCAATATAACTCTCGGTTTTTAATGTTTAAATACATTTTTACAATTAAATTTAAATACACAAAAACGAGAGGCTTTGGTAAATCTTTCGTTTTTTATGCATATTTCCGAAAGTTATATATTTAACTTTCGGTTTTACAACATGAGAACTTGTTAAATTATTTGGATTCTCACTTTCTAATAACGTTGAACAACATTAATTTAACACATTTGATATCCTAAAAACATTTCCCAATCCATATGATCAAACATTACACAAATACATAGGATAATCAAACATAAACATTCATATACACTTCTATATATAATCAAACACATTCATAAACATTTTAACATTAAAGACAATTAAAATTTTTAAAATAAAAACACACACTTGATTATATTACTTAGGAGTCTAGACTGGAAGGTAGAAAACCAAAGAATTTAACAATTTGTCAAGTGCTAATTCCGAAAGTTATATAATTAACTTTCGGAAATATCCATCAAAACCGAAGGGTTTATATAAAACCCTCGTTCTTGAGAAATGTAAAATCCGAAAGTTTATAGAAAACTTTCGGTTTTGATGGTTATTTCCGAAAGTTAATTATATAACTTTCGGAATTAGCACTTGACAAATTGTTAAATTCTTTGGTTTTTCACCTTCTAATGACCTATAACAATATTAATTTACCACATTTGATGTCTTTAAAATATTGCACAATCCATATGATCAAACATTACCTACATTCATAAGATAATCAAACATGAACATTCATATAGACTTCTCTATAATAATCAAACACAATCATAAATATTTGAACATGAAACACAATATTAATTTTTAAAATAGAACACGAAAATGATTATATTAGTTAGAAGTTAAGATTAGTGGGTTAAAAAAAAAATAATTGAACAAACTAGGTAGTGTTAAAACCGAAAGTTATAAAATTAACTTTCGGTTTTGATGTGTATTTGCGAAGGTTTTAAATATATCTCTCGGTCTTGACCTTGATCAGAAGTTTTTTGGGAATTGTTAAAACCGAAGGTTTATTTGAAAACCTTCGGTTTTTACCCTTCCCCATACTTAGAAAATTTTCCGATTTTTTTAATGTAAGGACAAAACCGAAGGTTTATTTGAAAACCTTCGGTTTTTACCCTTCCCCATACTTAGAAAAAAATCTATTTTTTTTAATGTAAGGTCAAAACCGAAGGTTTATTTGAAAACCTTCGGTTTTTACGCTTCCCCATACTTAGAAAATTTTCCGATTTTTTTAATGTAAGGTCAAAATCGAAGGTTTATTTGAAAACCTTCGGTTTTTACCCTTCCCCATACTTAGAAAAAAAATCTGATTTTTTTAATGTAAGGTCAAAACCGAAGGTTTATTTGAAAACCTTCGGTTTTTACCCTTCCCCATACTTAGAAAAAAATCTAATTTTTTTAATGTAAGGTCAAAACCGAAGGTTTATTTGAAAACCTTCGGTTTTTACTCTTCCCCATACTTAGAAAAAAATCTGATTTTTTTAATGTAAGGTCAAAACCGAAGGTTTATTTGAAAACCTTCGGTTTTTACCCTTCCCCATACTTAGAAAAAAATCTGATTTTTTTAATGTAAGGTCAAAACCGAAGGTTTATTTGAAAACCTTCGGTTTTTACCCTTCCCCATACTTAGAAAAAAATCTGATTTTTTTAATGTAAGGTCAAAACCGAAGGTTTATTTGAAAACCTTCGGTTTTTACCTCAATATTTTGGTCAAAACCGAAGGTTTTCAAATAAACCCTCGGTTTTGGCGATGCGGTTTTTTTTTAAAAAAAAAGGTGAAAAGTCAACAAAACATAATTATTTAAAACATATTAAACCAAACCAAACAAACATAATAACAATAATTCATAAATATTAAAACATAACGCATAAAATTAAATATTAATTGTCATAAACCCATAATAAATCCATAATAAATCTAGAAATTAATTATTAGATGGGGTGGAAGGAGGGGGTGGTTGATTCAGTCGACTCCTCAACAAGACAAGTTCCTGTTCGAGATTCTCTAATCTCCGAGACATTTCGGCCCGGTCCGCTTTGATTTCACTGAGCAAACGACCTCTTTCGGCATCCCTTAATCAGATTTGTTCCATTTCCAGCGTCATCTTTCTGACCTCTTCCTCACGTGCCGCAATTTCTGATTGTGTTATCAGATTCTGGTAACACGGATGCAGTTTCTCCGGTGTACCCCGAAGTCTCTTCCATGTCGTCGAATCACCCATATTCTAAATGCATTTCAGATATATGTATATATATATATTAATCAAACAAAAGAACGTAAACTAACATAAATCTAGATCTATAATATATATATAAACTTAAGAAATCTAAATCTTACAATAAACAAAATAAAAAAAACCAAATCAAACAAATAATTACCTGAAGAGAGGAGAAGAACCCGCGGCTTGGAGGAGGCAGGCGGCGGCGGCGGAAGAGAGAGAAAGGAGAGATGAGTGGAATAAAAAAGAGAAGGGTTAGGGTTTGTATTTATAGAGGTTGAGGCCGAAAGTTTTCATAAAACTTTCGGTTTTGATATTAGTCAAAACCGAGGGTTTATTAAAAAACCTTCGGAAAAAACAATTTCAAAAATTAGAATTTTTTTTTAATGAGCAAAACCGAAGGTTCTTTGTAAAACTTTCGGAAATGAAATTTTCAAAAAAGGCAAAACCGAAGGTTCTTTGAATAACCTTCGTAATTAAAAAAACCAAGGGATTTCAAAACCGAAGGTTTTGACAAAAACCTTCGCAATTAACCCCATCCAACACTTAGAATTTTTTTGGGTTTTTTGGGAAGGTAAAAACCGAAAGTTCTTTGTAGAACTTTCGGTAATAATGAATAAACCCGAAGGTTTTACACCCCACTCGGAATCTATTTTTAATCCCGAAGGATTTGTTCCTCTCGGGAGTATTTAGGAGAGGTTTACAAAACCTTCGGGAAAAACCGTCGCTAAAGATCTTTTTTTTACTAGTGCAAACATTTTGAAATTAATAAGAAGAAGAAGTAATGAAATCAATTTTCACCAACTAAATAGTTATAAAGATTTTCCTCTTAAACCAAACAAAATCTTAAAATATTATCTTGGTCAATAAAAATTAAGTAATATAGTCCACTAACACTAATTAAGTCATTGATCAAGTTGCAATAATATGAGGTCAATCAAGGATTCATACATAGTTCATTGACTTCAAGATTATGAAAAAAAATTCAACTTGTGCTTAGCGTGTCATTGTTATCTGGGGAACTGTTTCTTTCATTAAATAAGAATACAACATTGTCAATTTATATACCTAACTAATTATTATTGCCACTCATTTTATATCAATTTATTAATTAATTTTGTAGGGCATTGGAAAGGCATCAATGTGAATTGGAGAGTACTCGTGGTTTAAGGAGGGCTATGAGATGTCTATTAGCTTCTATTAATATATATATATATAGAACTTGTCCGAATCTGCTCGACTGGTTACGTCTCAAGGAACAATCACAATAATATTATAATTTTTATTTGCAGATTCTCATTGTCTCAATTATTTATTTGAGATTAAATTTATCTAATATTCCCATATCTTAATTTATTTTAATATTTTGGTCTTTCCATTTAATCTAACTTCTCTAGGCTAAACCAAAATTCCGAATTATATTTTATTTAATTAAGAAGACATACACGAAACAAGCTTGTTATACATTTTTGTTGTATTTATTATATTATTATTATTTATTGCCAGACCAGCCCGGAAGGAAGTGCAATGCAACTAGACTATCCATTTTTCAAGCTCCAAATTTTCTAAATTTTCCAAATTTTTAATATATAATATTATTATATTTATTATTAATTATATATTATAAAATATCTATTTTATCATATAATATCATATTTCTTTATATTTATTTATTCGTTATATATGCTAACTTTTTCTCTCCATGTCTACATATATTTAATGACGCTTAATTTAAAATGTTGTGTATATCACGATCCTCTTCAAAATGATCCTTATCACCATAAGACATTTTCTCATATTTCTCTCTCTTCATTTATCATTATTAATTAATTATTTTTTTCCTCACCATATATATATTTTCATGAATTTTATTAATAAAGTTTCATCATTAATATATATATATATATATATATATATTAATATATTTTTATTAATTATATCAACGTATATAAGTATATAACTACAATTAAACCAAACTCAACTTTTTATCTTTTTTTTCATCCAAATATTTTCTCCTATAAATAATCTTAGATCAACAAGGTTCAATTGAAGAGAGAATAGTTATATCTTCATATGGACTCATAATATTCTCAAATTCTCTATTAATATCATGCTTTCAGTAATTGAATTTGCATTATGTTATGTTTCAACAATTCAATTCGTTGTTCATTTCCAAGAATTTGATCGTTTCAGGCAGCTACAACAACATCCTCGGTCTCCAAGCGTGTTATCTCTGTATCGAATTGTAATCTTCTCAATTTCTCTATCAATATAATGTTTTCAATAATTGAATTTGTATTATGTTATGTTTCAACAATCTGTTGTTCACTGTTTTGCAAATTTTCTCAGGAATTTGATCGTTTCAGGTAGCTGCAACAACGTCATACGAATTTTATCGATTTTCTTTTGAATTCGATCGTTTCAGGCAACTGAATAATATCCTACGCATTTCATCGATCTTCTTTTGAATCCGATATGATCAAAGTATGAGTAATGATTAAATTTTATGACTAATTAATAAAATTAAATGCATATGATCTCTATATTCTTAGCCTAATATTTCTTATAGAGATCATAGCAAAAAAATATTAGTAAAAATAAACTCAATAAATATAACCTACTATCCATATATATTAATATTTTGTATTAAATATTTCATCTAAATAATTTGATTATTTATAAATTAATGCAACTAAAATAAATCCTTCTCATCTAAAAAGTCATCTATAATTATTGAGATTTGTATTAAATATTAATATTAATTATGAAAACTATTTAAGAAATTTAAATTATAAAAAAAATATACTTACATTGAATATGTTCACTAAACGGAAAATAAATATTATTATAACCTCCCATCGATCATTCAGTTTCATTCTAATTTATAACTAATTAATGAAATAAAATTAACGGATAATAAATATTATTATAACCTTCATTTCATATATATTAATAATTTATTCAAATAATTAACATCAAACAAAACAAACTCATTCAGTTTATTTTAGCCATAATTCATGACTAATTAAGGTAAATATTGTGAAAATTAAATTATAAGAATTTCAACACCAACAAAAAAAAAAATGAGTTTCATTTTACAAAATTTTAGACAAATTGTTTAGGTGGTACAAATAAATTCATAAACAATGGATACTTTATTATTATTATTATTAACTTTATTATTATTATTATTTGTCATATTTTAACTTTAATGTTATATTGCTGGTTTCAATATCTACTTTATTTTGGTATTTATATATGTATTTGTCTTTCCATTTGATAATAAATTTATTTATTTTTCTTGTCACTATTCTATATTTTGGTGATTTGAAATAGAAATAATAAGATGCTTATTGAGAAGGTTACCAAACTCTTAACCTTTTGATATTATACTTTTTATTCTCTACTACTTTTTCATCTATTTTATTTAAAATGAAATTATCTACAAGAATATAAAAAGAGAAATTTCGAATATTAATTTTATTGTTTGAATGTGTAAAACCACTAAACCCTTATAAGATATGATTTCAATCGTATTTATTGATTTATGTAATTTAATTTGGATAAGTTTTGATTGAATCAACACTATGAATAAGAGTTTTGTTTGATATTTATAGTCTCAAATTGGTAGGACTTTTAAATGATATTTATAGTCATAAATTTTGAGAAATTAAAACTTTTTTTTTTCGTGTTGTGTCTAATTACGATCCTTACAACCTTAAAAAAATATAGTAATAATTGTCCAATTATCGATATTCATTCCACTTATTATTTCATCTTATATTTTTTTATATTTACAACTTAGACTAACTATTATAATATCTATTGATATTAGAATCTCAAAAAATAACACAAAGGAATCCATTTGAATGGTAGATTTAATTAGCGTAGACAACTACAAGCATTTAGTGATTGTTTGACGAACACGACGATTTATTAAGATGAAAAAAAAAACAGAAAATGTAATTTTTTTTAAAATTATGATATTAACTGAAAAATAGTATCTAAAGTATAATGACTTAATTAAAAAAAATCTGATACAAACAAGAAAACAAAGTTTCAACAATTACATATATTAAACCAACTCAACGTTAGTTAGTAGTTCGAATAAGCTGTATATTATCAAATATATATTAATATTTAACAAATAAGTTGGAAGTAATAAACTGTAAATAAACAAAATCAAACTATTCTTGAAATGAATAACCCAATTTGTAAAAACAGCCTAATCAATTAGGCTTAAATGTTTGTTAGGAAAATAATTCATTATAAAATCAGTTGAATTAATGTTTTAATAAGTTTAACAAATAAATGGAGGGAGTTAAACATATTATAAGCAATAAATAATAATACAAACTATAAACACGGGTAGAAAAAAAGCCTTATGTAATGACTTTTGTAACGGCGTTATAGCGCCCTTACTAACATTTTTTTTATTAATAACGGTCTTATAAAACTGTTATTGATATCTAGTATCAATAACGGCTAAATGGAAGAGTCATTATTGATAACCGACTTTTCTGATTGAATTTCAAAATAAGGGTATCAGTAACGGTTATCCTTAATGCCCTTACTGATACTCCATTAAAACTTAGATCTTCCTACAGAAGGTATTAGTAACGGTTATCCATAATATCCTTAGTAACGGTTATACTTAATGTCTTTACTGATACTCTAGGGTATCAGTAACGGTTATTCCTAATGCCCTTACAGATACTTCATTAAAATTTATATCTTCCTATAGAGGATATTAGTAACGGTTATACTTAATGCCCTTATTGATACTCCATTAAAACTTATATATTTCTACAGAGGGTATCAATAACGGTTATCCGTAATACCCTTACTGATACTCGTATCAATAACGGTAATACCTAATGCTCTTACTAATACTCCATTAAAACTTATATCTTTCTATAGAGGGTATCAGTAACGGTTATCCCTAATACCCTTACTGTAAGGATATTTGTATAAGTAACGGTTAACCCTAATGCCCTTACTAATACTCCATTAAAACTTATATTCGCCACAATTTTGTAAATAAGAAACCGTTACTAATGTTTTATCTATAACAGTATTATAAATAAGAAAACGTTTCTATTGTTTTATCTGTAACGGTTTAACCTTTGCTAAAATCGTTACTAATGCATTATCTGCAACGATTTAACCTTGGCTAAAATCGTTACTGTTGTTAAACGAGTATTAGTAACGGCTTTCGAAAGTCGTTACTGATACTAGAAGAGTATCAGTAATGCTTATTTCTATAACGAATGATAACGGTTTTATTCGTCGTTACAGAAAGTTATTAGTAATGACTTTTGAGCCTTTCAGTAACGGTTTTCTCCCTTACTGATACCCTTTTTCTATTAGTAAAACTTAGACTCTTTATTTTTATTTTTCTAACAAGTGTTTGTATATGTGAGTTGAAATTATTTTTAAATAACTCATTAATTTTATTTTTTATTTTATCAAATTTAATATAATATTATATAAATTATCAACTAAATTTTGTATTTTTTTTATAAAATTTAAAAATAATTAATAATCTATTGTAGGGGTACGTGTTAATACATATTCAATAATATTTTAAGATTTATATTTTATAAATGTAATCTGTGCATTTGTACGAGTAATGATATAAAAACCGTAAAAAAAGTATGGTTTAAATGTGATAGCATTTTTAATTACTCTCACACATATATATCCAAATTAACCACAACGTTTGACCCGACAATTAAAAATTAAGTGTATATATATATATATATATATATTAGTTAGTTAAATAGTTGAACTTATATTGTTAAAATGTCCCGTATTCATCAAATTTGGTGTTGAATTTAAATTATAAAATCTTATTAGTCTAGTTGGTTAAAAAGTTATACTTGTTTTTGTTAGATTGCAAATTCAAAACATATCTATAATACTTTTAATTTTATTTTTAATCGTTTTAAGTTTATATACGGGTCAACTCACAATCCGACTCAAATATCCATTTACTCTCATATATATATCCAAATTAACCACCGCTCTCGACCCGACAATCCGGATATTTTGAAAATTAAACATTATTATATATATAGAGAGATATGTAAAAAAACTTACATATTCATTTTTTTTTTATCTTTTAGAACTATTTTTTCAATTTTCCAAATATATACATAGATGACATTTCATTTTTTAATATTTTTTGTTTTTCTAATCTTTTAATGATCTCATTCGTGTTTTATTAACATATTTCCATACTAGGAAATTAAAGATAGTTGAGCAATTTTGAATTGTTTAGTGTAAAGAAAAAAAATATTAAACGAACACAAATATATATCTTTTAGTGTAAATTTAGATATAAGGAAATAAAATTAATATAAAAGAAAATTTATAACAAAAAAAAAATTTGTTAAAATATTTTAAAAACTTTTCGATAAGATATGGATAATGACCTAATTAAAATTTATTTAAAGATATAAGTACACCTTAAAAAGTTAAATTTTTTTGTCTTTCAATATTGTTTTTTTTATTGAAAAGTTGATTAATGAATCAATTTATTTTGATAAAAAATATTAATATACAATAAAGTCTAATTTTTAATTATATTTTAATAATGTAATTTACATACGTATGAGAATGAGATTAAATTTATTTGTAAAGAATCCAAAAAAAACTTTTTGACAAGTCTTTTCAATCATTTATGAACTTGAAAAATGATATCACAGCTAAATATGACAAAATATAGACCAATCAACGTTGATGATATGAGTAATCATTATATATATATATATATATATATATTATAATAATGTAAAAATGACTTAAAGCTTGTTTGGGATTAAGTTTTTGAGATTTTGTTTTTCTAAAAAACTTTTATTTGATTAAAAGTAGAAAAAAATTAGTTTTTATTTATTTTTAACCTAATTATCCTTCCTCTCTAGATTTTTATTTAATAATTAATTTATATTAAAAAAATAAGAAATAATTATGTGTTTTAAGAAATAAATATATTGATTAGATGGATGATATAAGGTTGATTTTATGATAAAAACTGAGTTTTATCTCATTAACTCATTTATCAAACAAGCCCTTAGAGTTTATTTATTTAAAAAAAAAAATAGTGCTGATTTTAAGAAGAGGAATATTTTGGTAATAAGATTTAGGGTAGATGGTTATTTAAAAAATTCAATATATATATATATATATATATATATATATATATATATATATATATATATATATATATATATATATATATATATATATATATATATATATATATATATATGTTAAAGTCAATGTAAACCAATAAGCGTGTTTCTATTATCTTCTCTAGAAAGAAATAAAAAAACATCTCTACGTTTTGAAGAATGTATATATATATAATATAAATTTCTAATACTTCCTCATCTAATTTAAGGATGTCTTTCAAACAGATCCCCAAATTTCTTCTTCTTTCTATCATTCTTCTCTCCTTTAATGAATTTGCAACAGCTGACGATTCTAATGTCACAAGAATTGGAGTCATAATCGACTCCCATTCTCCAAATGGAAGACAACAAGAGATTGCCATCAAAATAGCAGCTCAAAGTTTCAATCAAAGTTCAGATTTTCACAAACTCTTAATCCACTTCAAGAATTCCACTGCCAACCCCCTCCAAGCTGCTCGTGATGGTAACTTCTTAACTAGACTATATTTGTTATGTGGTATATAAACAATAGATATAGTATAACTATATTTATAGTAAATTATAATAGTTGTTTAGTGATTTATTATTTATATAAACAATGTTATTTGTCTCGGTTTGGTTAGAGGTACAATACTGTACATATATGATATTATTATTAACAGTAAACTTTAATTGATGTTTGGTAAAAAATATTTATATAAACAGTGGGAATAAATGGTAAAACTTATACCTCAAACTAGGTATAATATTGTAACAAGTATGATCAGGTACAAACCTTTTTTTATTTTTTCTTTCCCTTTTTTAACCCGGTTAACTTTTAGTAGATTTTTTTTTCCATTTTTAATCTTTCATTATTTTTTTTTCTAGAATAATCTAATTTTTTAGAACAAGTTATTTTCTTTGTCTAACTGGTGGACGGAGGGAGTTACTCTCTTGGTGGAGTCATCTTAACTCAAAAGAGACTGACTTGTTTTCATTAGACTAATAGCTCTTTTCAGTATAAGTTTTATCAAGGTTTAATAATTTTATTATTATATATTTAATAATCAAATAATATAAAAAATTATATATATACAATGAATTTATATAATTATATAAAATTATTATTTATTTAAAAATATTTATATGATGATTAATTTTTTATTAATTAAAATATAATTAATAAAAAAATAAGATAAATATTAAAATAATTTATATAAATATAAGGATAAAATAGTCTTTTATTCTTTTTACTATTTAACACAAAATTATAAAACCTATATAATTTATAGGTCTTTTATTCTTCCAATCAAATATTAATAATCTATATAATCTATACATCTTAGAGCATCTCCAACGCATGACCTGTGCCCGCATTGGACAGTGTGAAAAAGGGCAGGTCATTGGTTTTTTTCATTTTTTGCATTGTAGATAAAAGGAAAAAGAGGGCAGTGCCCTCTATGCCGGTCATGCCCTCTTCTGACTTTTTCATGATTATATAATATAATATATTATATAATATAGGAATATTAGTTATATATTTAATTATAATATTTTTTCTACTATTTTTAAGTAATATTATAATAACATTAAATAAATATATATTCTAAAGTTTTACTATAAAATAGGAATATTAATTATATATTAAATTATAATAATATTAATTATATATTAAATTATAATAATATTATAATATATTTTAAATTATAAAAATATTTTATATTTTATTATAATATAGAAATATTAGTTATATATTCTCAAATTTTCCTATAATATAGGAATATTAGTTATATATTCTCAAATTTATTCTCAAATTTATTTTTATTTTTAATATTATAATATATTTTAAATTATAAAAATATTTTATATTTCAATTTATTTAATATTAGTTATATATATATTTAATTAATAAATATATATTTCAAATAAATTAGTATATTTTTCTATTAATTATATTAACACGTTTTAAAGTTTAAATTCTTAAAATTTCCTATAATATAGGAATATTAGTTATAATAGTATAAATTAGTTATTTATTTAAAACACCTTTAAATTATTTAGATAAGAGGGCGGACAGAAGCATTGGAGTGTTTTGCCCAAATTCAATATGTACCCGCTTTATGCTGAGGTGGAACATTAATTTGACAAAATAAGAGGGCAAAGGTCATTTGCGCTGCGGATGCTCTTAATACCCCTATACAAATTATATCCCTTACAATTTACACTTATACAAATTATATCCCTTACAATTTACACTTATATGTATAGTACCACGTAACAAACGCCCCTCCTACCTATTATAACCTACCTATTATAAGGATATATGAGATTTATAAAATTTAATATTCCTATTTTATCCTTTAATTTTATATAATAGGATACAATTAATAATAATTATTCAAATTTTAATTTTTGAATTATATTTAAATTACCGTTATTAATAATAATAACTAAATATTAATTTATATTTAACTATATTTAATTTTCTAATTTAAATAATAATAATAACATTAAATAAAAAATTATCAATATTATTTTATAAAATTATTATTATTAATATTTTATTTTATACAAATAATTAATATTTTTTAAATATAAAAATATTTATACTAATACATAAATTTTAAATTTTATTATTAAATATTAATTAATATATCTATCTATATATATACGTTTTATTATAACTATATAAGTTAAATTATAAGAAATTATATATAAAATAGTATAAATCGTATAATATTAGTATTATTTATTTTTAAAATACATTTATATAATAATTAAATATTATTTTTATTAATTTCAATATAATTAATAATTAAAATTATTTTTTAAGATAAATATTAAAATAATAATTAAAAATAATTTATATAAATATGAGAGTAAAATAATTTTTTTAATTTCTTATTACTTTCTTATAACACCAATTAAACAAAACAAAAAAAAAAAATCTTTATAACTTAGAAATATTTTATATTTTTAATAAAAAAAAACACTACTAACTTATATAATTTATATATTTTAATATTTTTTTAAATTTTACAATACACATATATATCCTGCATATTATATCCTACTTAAGATGTGTTGAGAAATACTCTCCAAGATCAACACAATATTTCAATGAAAACCAGAATTCCAAACAGAAACAAGAGGAATAAGAAGAAGACTCAAATTTGATATCGGAGTTCAGCTCAAATCGGACCTACGTCTCCGTCAAGCTCAGCTTAGAGCTTGATTCCACTATAGAGAAAGAGTATCAGATTACAATCACTCGCCACTATCTTTCCTTATCTTTACACACCTTTCTTTGCAAGAATTCTCACCAAAATCTCTCAAGAAATGTAATCTCACTCAAGAAAAGGAAAAACAGAATACCCCCAAGAATTAACCACCTAGCTTCTTATATCAACATAAAATGAATGACCCGGTTTTACAATTAATTAAACCGGACCAAAAAAACAGCTAACAAAAAAAACCGGTTCAACCCAAAATCAACAATCTCCACCTTGGGTTGTTTGATCATTCTTCAACTTCTAGTGGAATCAAAAACTCATATTTTCATCATTGCTTGAAGCCACCCACAGTTCAAGTTACTTCAACTCTAAGCAGTTTTAAACAATGTTTAAACTTGCTTAAAGTTAACACTTTTGTTCCAACATCAGCAGGATTATCTTCTGTTCCAATTTTACCAATTGAAACTACACCTTGTGCTATCTTTTCCCGAATGAAATGATATTTTATGTCCACATGTTTTGTTCTATCATGAAACACAGGGTTCTTGCACAAATGAAGAGCACTTTGGCTATCAGTGTAGATAGTAGCAGGCCCCTTAAACAGCTTGAGTTCTTGAAGTAAACCTTGAATCCACATGGCCTCTTTTACAGCCTCTGTTGCTGCTATGTACTCAGCTTCAGTGGTTGATAATGCTACCACTGATTGTAGTTGGCTTTTCCAGCTGATGCAATTTCCATTTATCAGAAAATAGAAAGCAGTAGTAGATCTTCTAGTGTCTTTGTCACCTGCAAAGTCTGAATCCACATACCCGATGACTGTTAGTTCAGAAGTATTCTTTTTCTTGTAGCATATACCTGTATCGGTTGTAGAGGCAATATATCTTAATAGCCATTTCATAGCCAGCCAATGATCTCTACCTGGATTTGCCATAAACCTGCTTAAGGTGCTGATCCCATAAGCTAAATCTGGTCTGGTGCAAACCATGGAGTACATGATTGATCCAACAGCACTAGAATAAGGAACTTTTTCCATATATGCTTGATCTGAACTGGTTTTCGAAGAACTTGCAGCTGTCAAAGGAAACTGATTTGTAATAGGCATTTTAGCTGGTTTGGCTCCTCTGATCCCAAACTTGTCTATTACCTTTTCAAGATAACCCTTCTGACTGAGAGTCATTACACCTTTCATTCTGTCTCTTACTAACCTTATGCCCAGAATTTTGCCAGCACTGCCCAAGTCCTTCATATCAAATTCTGAATTAAGGACTGCCTTCAAATTCTTTATTCTTGAGAATTCTTTGCTAATCAGTAGCATATCATCTACATAGAGTAGAAGATAGTCAGCATCTTGGATTTTCGATCCTCTAAAATACAGGCATGTATCGTAGCTGCTTCGGATAAACCCTTGCTGAGAAATGAAGGCATCGAATCTCAAATACCACTGTCTTGGAGATTGCTTGAGGCCATACAATGATTTTTGTAGCAGACATACCATATCTTTACCTTTCTGTAATTCGAAACCCTCTGGCTGCTCCATGAAGATGGTTTCCTCCAGATTTCCATGGAGGAATGCTGTTTTGACGTCCATCTGCTCCAGTTCTAAATCAAAATGTGTTACTAGTGATAGCATAATCCGAATAGTCTTGTACTTGACAACAGGTGAGAAAATCTCATTATAATCAATCCCTTCTTTCTGAGAGAAACCCTTGGCCACCAACCGAGCTTTGTACTTGACCCCTTCTTTTATAGTATTTCCTTCCTTGATCTTATAGATCCATTTGGATTTAATCACTGACTGTTTTGACGGTCTTGGAACAAGTATCCATGTCTGGTTAATATGTAGTGAATTCATCTCTTCTTGCATAGCATCAATCCACTCCAGCTTATCCTTTGAGTTTAGTGCTTGTTTATAGTCTTCTGGCTCCACCTTACCTATTTCAACTGCAGAAACAAACGCATAAGCTAATAAATCAGTATAAGCAGAAAAACCATACCTTTGTGTGGGCTTAATTTGTCTCCTTTCCCGATCCCTTGTGAGTTGATAGTCGGTATCAGGTTGCCTTGCTTCATCACTTTGTTCATCTGCTAACTCTGTTTCAGTGGTAGTTGTTGTTGAATCACGAACTAAGACTGGTGACTCCACCTGATCAATGTTGTCATAATTCTCCTCCACCGAATCAGTAACTACCTGTTGTTGAGCCATCATAGGAACATAGTCAACACTTGTTCCTTGCTTGCTTGTATTTGAACCCCCTTGGGTGGTGTTAGATGTTTCTTGAGTAAGGCACACAAATTCTTCCTCATTGAAGATTACATCTCGGCTTATTATAGTTTTGAAACCACCTGACTGTTTTAACCAAATTCTGTAACCTTTCACCCCTTGAGGATAACCAAGAAACACACCCTTTAGACTTCTAGGCTCCAGTTTTCCTTCCTTTTGATGTGCATATGCAGTACATCCAAAAGGTCTGAGATGGGATAAGTCTGGTGGATTTCTAGACCACATTTCTTCAGGAGTTTTAAAGTCAATTGCTGTAGAGGGACACCTATTCACCAGATAGGCTGTTGTCATTACAGCTTCTCCCCAGAATGTCTTAGGCAATCCTGCCCCAAATAACATTGAACGTGACTTGTCCATCAAGGTTCGATTCATGCGCTCGGCAACACCATTCTGCTGGGGTGTGTGTCGAACTGTCCGATGTCTCTGAATTCCTTGCTCACGACAGTAGCTATCAAATACTTCATTGCAAAATTCTAACCCGTTGTCAGTTCTCAATGTCTTCACCTTTTTATCTGTAAGATTTTCAACTAGAGTCTGCCAAACTTTGAATTTCTCAAATGCATCACTTTTATGTTTTAAAAGATATACCCAAACCTTGCGAGAATAATCATCCACAATTGAAAGGAAATATGAGTTACCTCCTTGTGTAGGTGTTCTCTCAGGCCCCCATAAATCTGAATGAACATATTCCAACACTCCCTTGGATTTGTGAATTCCAGTCTTGAAAGATTGCCGATACTGTTTTCCCAATACACAATGCTCGTAGAAATTCAACTTAGTCACCTTGTCTGAACCAAGCAGATTGCTTTGACTGAGTATATGTAATCCTTTTTCACTAATATGTCCAAGCCTACGATGCCACTTTGTTGTAGTCTTGTCTTCATTTGTGACAACAAATGCAGATTGTTTTTACACTGTCTCACCAATCAAATGATATAAGCCCCCTTTCTTGATGCCCTGTATCACAACCTTGTTCTCTTTCATAATTCTCATCTTCCCTGAACCAGTTTGATAATTGTATCCCAAATCATCCAGCACCCCGAGAGAAATCAGATTCTGTGTAAGTTGAGGCAGAAACCTTACATGTCTCAATGTCCTCACAACACCATCAAACATCTTGATGCTTATATCTCCAATGCCCTCTACTCGACATGTATTACTATTTCCCATCAGAACCATGCCACCATTTGTATCCTGAAAATTTGATATCCAATCCTTGTTGTGAGTCATGTGGAAAGTGCATCTAGAATCAAGAATCCATTCGCAATTTGCAGATTCCATTGAGGCCATTAGAACCTCTCCATCATCATATCCATCACCATAGTTCGCTGATTCTTTGACATGTCCTGGTATTGAATTACCCCCTTGTTTCTTCTTTGATTCCCTTTGCCACAAATAGCAATTGACCTTTAGATGACCTAATTTTCCACAATGAAAACATTTTCTGGATTCCATTGATTCAGACTGGAGTGTTCTGTTATTTGGCTCCTTTGAATTGTTGTGGCTAGGACGATGTTTAGACTTCTTGGAACTCTTCCCTTTAGCCATATAGTTTTCCCCGTTTGAGCTGATCTTCTTGTCAGTTTTCAACTCCAACTCTCTCGACTTTAGGGCAGATATTACCTCTTCAAGTGTAATACTAGTTCGACCATATTTGATTGCATTCTTGACCTCCTTATATGATTCTGGAAGAGAATTGAGAATGATTATGGCTTGATTCTCATTGCTCATTCCTTCATTTTCTCCAGAATTGGACAACTCAATATTGAGCTTCAAGAATTCATCAAGATTCTGTGTAAGAGTCTTATTCGGCATCATCTTATAGCTGAATAGTCTCTCCTTCAAGTAAATCTTGTTGGTCAGAGACTTGGATTGAAACAACTCATCCAGACGTTTCCACATTGAAGCATGATTCTTTTCATTATCTATCATCCTAATAACAGAATCTGACAAATGAAAAATGATTGTACCTATTGCCGATTCGATCATTTCATCCTTTTGATCCTCACTGATCTCAGGTGGCCAGGCAATTGGTTCTTCTAGGGTACGCACAAGTCTCTGCTGTGCAAGAAGTGCCCTAATCTTCCGCTGCCAAATTCGAAAATCGCCGTTTCCATCGAACTTGTCGATATCTATCTTCATCGTCGTAGTTGGTTGCCAAAGAAATACCTTGTTTGCGGAATCCTTCGTTGAGTTCTTACTTGACTCTTGTTGAACCCTGTCAACACAATCTTCACTTTCGCTGGAGCTGGAATCACCCTGTTCCCAATCACTCGCCAGCGTTGAAGATCTTCACGAAATCCTCAATTGATCTGTTTCTTGCCCTAACTCAGGCTCTGATACCACTGTTGAGAAATACTCTCCAAGATCAACACAATATTTCAATGAAAACCAGAATTCCAAACAGAAACAAGAGGAATAAGAAGAAGACTCAAATTTGATATCGGAGTTCAGCCCAAATCGGACTTACGTCTCCGTCAAGCTCAGCTTAGAGCTTGATTCCACTATAGAGAAAGAGTATCAGATTACAATCACTCGCCACTATCTTTCCTTATCTTTACACACCTTTCTTTGCAAGAATTCTCACCAAAACCTCTCAAGAAATGTAATCTCACTCAAGAAAAGGAAAAACAGAATACCCCCAAGAATTAACCACCTAGCTTCTTATATCAACATAAAATGAATGACCCGGTTTTACAATTAATTAAACCGGACCAAAAAAACAGCTAACAAAAAAAACCGGTTCAACCCAAAATCAACAAGATGAATTTCCCCAAAAGAATGATATGAATTGCTTCTTGTATGTTCAGCTGAGGAGCTTATTCAAATGGACCATGTTGAAGTAATAATTGGAATGGATTCATGGCAAGAAGCGGCTTTAGTGGCGGAGATCGGTAACCGGGCTCAAATCCCAGTTCTTTCATTTGCAGCTGCTGTTGAAGTTCTTTCGATTGTCTGATGCACTTCAGGGTTCAGGTTCGGAAATAGAGCATCGTTTGGTTTTTCCTCCGTTAGCTTCTATCCACGACCCAAATGGGTTTGTTCTGAAGAAGATGACAGAGCTAATCGGAAAACAATCGAGGGTTTTTGTTGTTCTACAGGCGTCTCTTTCGCTAGTCATTCATTTGTTTGAAGCAGCTAATGAATTGGGTTTTATAGGGAAAGACTCTGTCTGGATAATCTCCGGCTCTGTTTCATCAACATTGAGATCTTCCAACACTTCTATTATCACATTAGCGAAAGGAGCTATTGGAATTGAAGATTACTATCCTGATGACAGTGCCCCTTTTAGAGAATTCAAGAGCAAATTCCAGCCTCAATTCCACCTTCAGTATCCAAACGAAGAAGATTCAATCCCTGGAATTCACGCCTTACGAGCATTCGATAGCGTCAATGTAATCGCCAATGTTTTGAAAACGAAAACAAAACTTCTCGAGAACATTCTTTCGAGCAATTTCACCGGCCTAACTGGTAACATTACTTTTGAAAACAGGGAGCTAGCCCATCCCTCGGTTTTCAAGATCATAAATTTCATAGGAAAAACCACCGACGAACTAGGGTTTTGGTCGCCCGATTTCGGTTTCAAGGGAATTGAAGGTGTTATGAATAATGGGGACAACATGAAAGAAGTGTTAGTTGATGTAGTAAAGTGGCCGGGGAAACCAAAGGCTGTACCAAAAGGATGGGCTATGCCCACAAATAAAAAACGGTTGAAAATAGGAGTTCCGGCCAGGCCAATACTTCGTTCGAAAAATTCGTTAAGATTATCGTAAAGGAAGGTAAAAATGAATACACAGGGTTCTGCATCGAACTTTTCGAAGAAGCGATACAAATTATTGAGAAGAATTATTCATTGGGAAGAATGTCAATTTTATTTATAAAGTTGGAAGGAGGTGTCAAATTTATTTACAAAGTTGCAAAATTCTATTTATGTATATAAACTTGTCAAAATGTGTCAAAATTATTTAACATAACGGAATGTCTCAAACGGTGTTAAGTTTTTATCCACGTGGATATTTATTTTTTTATATTTTTTTAACCTATTTTTTAGGTTAAGTTTTTATCCACGTGGATATTTATTTTTTTATATTTTTTTAACCTATTTTTTAGGTTTCAAACAGACATTCTTTTTCTATTTAATATATAAAATTAAATAAATAAAAAAAAATTTCTTCTACCTACCATCATCTTCATTCCCTCTCTTCACTAGCAGGCAGCCCACCATTATCTTCATCCCCTCTCTTTCACAGCCGTCGCAAACTTTTTTTGCTATTTCTTTTTTAACTAGATCATTCATAGACTTTGATATTACTGTTAGGCCTGATAATACAGACTTGTTTTCATCGAATGGACCAGTTTCGATCAAACAATATAATATCTGTAATAAACCTTGTTTATCTGCCATTGAACTATGTGATTGAGGATCTAACTAAATGAGTTTAAAAAACCCTAGTTGAAGCGATCTTGGAACTAGTTTTTCCTTCACGAAGAACAATCAGAACAATCAGAACAATCAGAAACAATGACAAACAACTGACATATCACATTTAACTTATCAAAATCTCAATTTTATTTTTCAAAATTCTAAAACTTATTGTTCTAATCCCCTAGTTGCAGGCAAATTATTCAAATGAAATCCAGAATTTCTAGTTTGATGTTTCTCGTATTGAATATATAACCTATTACTTTGACATCAATTGAGAAGAACATAGGGTGAAATTCGGAGAGAGAAGACAAAGTGGGTCTTAGAAATGGTGGATGAGATTTTGGAGATTAAGATTTAAATGAGAAGAATATGAATCGGGTGAAAGAGGAGAGAGAATGAAATTATTATTTATTTATTTATTAAATGTAAAGAAAAAGTCTGTTTGAAATGAAAAAAAATAGGTTAAAACAAAATATAAAATAAATATCTACGTGGATAAAAAATTAACTCCGTTTGAAACATTCCGTTATGTCAACTAATTTTGACACATTTTGACAAGTTTGTATATATAAATAGAATTTTACAACTTTGTAAATAAATTTGACACCTCCCTCCAACTTTATAAATAAAATTGACATTTTTCTCATTATTCATTGCCTTACGAGTTTCTTCCGTTTATCGGAACTTATGATGCATTGATTGATAATCTCATCAACAAGGTATGGTTTAATTTAAGTCTTTTGAATTATTAGTGTAGATTAACCCATATTTTCATTTCATAAGTTTGAGTGTAATGAATATTATATAAGTAGACATGTTGATAAGGTGGAATCTTTATAGTTTTAAAATGTTTACAAAATAAGGATTTGTATATTAATTGATGCCTTGTGATTTGATAAATATATTAATTAATTGTAGGTTGATATATGATGTTGGATTAAAAATACACATTAAACAAGCCAAGAAATTAATTCAAATAACCAAATATCAAAGGTCAATAATAATAATAGGCAATGGGAAAAGTCTTAATATATTTATTTTATAATGGCAACATTTGTTGACCAAACAAGTTTTAATCAACATTTTTTTGTGGTCCAAAATGAATAAAATGACTTTCATTTTAATTTACAATTGTGTATGTGTTTGCAGACATTTGACGCTATAGTTGGAGACATAACTATACTTGCAAACCGGTCAAAATATGTGGAGTTCACGCAACCATTCGCCGAGTCGGGGCTGTCTATGATGGTCCTGGTGAAAGGGGAAGGGAACCGAGGTTGGCTTTTTGTGAAGCCATTTAACAAGAAAATGTGGTTGGTAACTGCCCTTGTTATGATCTACACTACCCTCATTGTTTGGTTCTTAGAACGACAATCCAATCCTGAATTTGGTGGCCCTTGGAAAAATCAAATCAGCACTGCCCTTTGGTTCACTTTTTGTACGCTCTTCTTTTCTCAGAGTAAGGGATTATTATTTGATACAAAAATGTTCACGATTTTAGTTAAATTACCACAATATCATTAATTACTATATTTTGTTTGCAGGAGAAAAGATTCAGAGCAACTATAGTAGGATAGTAGTTGCCTTATGGTTATTTGTAGTATTTGTAGTAACGTCAAGCTATCAAGCCAGCCTCACCTCAATGCTAACGGTCCCAAGGCTAGTTCCCAACATAACCGATGTGAGCTGGCTCATCAAGACAAACGCACCCGTGGGATGCGATGGCGACTCGTTTGTGAAAAATTACTTAAAACAAGTCCTTGAATTTAGCCCTGCCAATATCAAGAACATCAGTAGTCAGTACAGTTATCCAGACGCATTCAGAAGTGGCAACATCACGGCAGCCTTCCTTGAGCTACCTTATCTTAAGGTCTTTCTTAAGGAAAACCATGGTTACCAAGTTTCCGGACCAACCTACAGATTTGGAGGGTTAGGCTTTGTAAGTATACAACCAAACTACTTTCTACATCCCTTTTACATTTATTTATTTATTTTATATTTATATCTTAAACCTTTTTTTTTTTACACAAATAACACTTTTAAATAACCTATACAACAAGATTATTAATAGTCACTTTACCCCGGGCTTGCTGAGTTTCAGGCTGCCCCAATCATAAAAAAAAATTGATTTTTTGAGGTCTAGTTTAAAATTGTGGTGAAATTTAAACTTATAACTAAATAAAATTTCTAAGTTTGTATGTTGAAAGACTAAAGTTAAAATATTTTAGGTTCAAAAATTATAAATTTATCTAAATATCTTACATGTTTTATTAAATGTTTTATTAAATGGGCTGCCTAGGAAGTGGGCGGTCAGGCTTGCTGGACCTACCAGAGTCGGCACTGACTTTACCCCATCACAATCCAATTCAAACCCAAGTTTTGTAGTTTTGGTTGAATTTGGTCCGAATTGAATTCGAATAACCATTAAAATGGATAAGCTTTACTTGTTTGTTTGTCCATAGCTATTGGTTATCCATATAATACTGATTATCTAAATAACTCAAAAATTAACTATGGTCTTTTTTTTATTTTCTTCTAATGGATGGTTTGGTTTAAAACTATAATGTGTGGGGATGAAGGTGTTTCAAAAAGGGTCACCGATAGTTGATGATGTGTCCGAAGCCATATTAATGATGTCCGAGAATGGAAAGCTAAAGGATTTGGAAGACAAATGGTTCAACGGTAGCATGTCGAACACTGCAACCGACATAGGAACCAACGGCCTTGGTCTAGAAAGTTTTTGGGACTTGTACATTATTTCCTTAGTCATATCCACTGTTTCATTACTTTTATTCCTCCTCGTTGGACTCAAGAATTACTTATCCCTTGGAAGATTCTCCCGAAATTTTGGAAATTGGTCAAATTTGTTTCAGACCTTAAGGAGGAGGCAGGTAGTTTATCCTAGTCAAGTTCCTACTTTAAATTCGGTTCCACAGTTAGGTGCATGGTCGGGTAGAGGATGAGAGTTCGTTAGCCCTTCAGAGATTGATAATATTGAAATTGTTAGAATATAATATAATATATATGTAAGATATTATCTGTAATAATATCAATATTATATTATTATATTATTTAGTTTATTTATGTCAATTATAATGTCTATATAATAGACATAATTTATGTAATAATGAATAACAATTTAATACAATCTTTATCTCTTTATTCTAATATGGTATCAGAGCCTTGTTATGATTTTTTAGTCAATCAAGTAATAGTCTTATGTTGCCTTCATCAATGGTTACCTTAGTCATTGATGGAAAACTCTAATCATTTATTATTAATAGTTTTTTTCGGTGGTCTTGACCATCTTATTTGAGGTTTTAGATTTCCTTTGAGTTTTGTTTTCGTCTAATTGGATTGGGGATTTTGTAGCTCGGTGAAAATGAGTTTGATTGTTTTTGTTCTTGAGTGAGGAGGTAACTCGAACAAATCGAAGGTTGATTTGGTTAAAAATTAGATGGTTTAGAAGAGGTGGAATTAAGGTGCTTTTTGGGTTGTGATGAAAGCTCATCTTTGGTGGGTGATTTAAGAAGGTTGGCTTAATTATTAGTTTTGGAAGAGAAAAAATCAGAAGTGTATATGTGAAGGATAATTTAATGAGTTTGGTTTTGGTTGTTGTTGTTGAGAATAGGAAGTTGAATTTGGTTTGGTTTTCCCTATGTTGTGAAGCTTGTTTGATTGATTTTGGTTTATTGTTGTGAGATGTTATTGAATTTGGTTTGTTTTTTTAGCCGTTTGTGAAATTTGGGTTAATTTGATTGGTTTTGGTTTGGTTTGGTTTTTTTGGGTTGTTAATTTTGCTTGTTCTGAATTGAAAAAGTGTTATTTTTTATGGACGGTCAATGAATTGGGCAAAAGTGTTATTTTTTATGGACGGTCAATGAATTGGGCAAAAGAGAGAAAAGAAGGATGACATGAAGATTAAGAATGATGCGTAACTTTTTGTTGTTCGCGTTTTCGTTTTATAACGATGAATCTCTCAATGCTTATTGTTGTTGTATCATGAACTTGAGCTTGAGAGGGGATGTTATAATGAGTTAAAATATTTTATGTTTAAAAAATCATAAATTTATCAAAATATCTTACATGTTTTATTAAATGGGCTGACTCAGGAGTGGACGGTCAAGCCCGAAAGCTTACTGGGCCTACCCCAAGGTCGGCATTGACTTTACCCAAACACAATCCAAACCCAAGTTTTGTAGTTTTGGTTAAATTCGGTCCGAATTGAATTCGAATAAATCAGATGACTCGAAATATCCCTTAAAATGGATCAAATCTACCCGTTTGTTTGTCCATAACTATTGGTTATCCATATAATACTAATTGATTATCTAAATAACTCAAAAATGAACTATGGTCTTTTTTTTCTTTTCTTCTAATGGATGGTTTGGTTTAAAACTTTAATGTGTGGGGATGAAGGTGTTCCAAAAAGGGTCATCGATAGTTGATGATGTGTCCGAGTCCATATTAATGATGTCCGAGAATGGAAAGCTAAAGGATTTGGAAGACAAATGGTTCAACGGTAGCATGTCTAGCATGTCGAACACTGTAACCGACAACCTTGGTCTAGAAAGTTTTTGGGGCTTGTACCTTATTTCCATATTCATATCCACTGTTTCATTACTTTTTTCCCTCCTTGTTGGACTCAAGAATTACTTATCCCTTGGAAGATTCTCCCAAAATTTTGAAAATTTGTCAAATTTGTTTCAGACCTTACGGAGGAGGCATGTAGTTTATCCCGGTCAAGCCCCTACTTTAAATTCAATTCCACAATTAGGTGCATGGTCGGTAGAGGATGGGAGTTCGTTAGCCCTTCTAAGATCAATAATATTGAGATTGTTAGAATATAATATAATATATATTTAAGATATTATCACCATATTATAAATTGTGATAATATCAATATTATATTATTTAGTTTTTTTATGTCAATTATAATGTCTATATAATAGACATAATTTATGTAATCATGAATAACAATTTAATACAATCTTTATATCTTTATTTTAACATTGTATTAGAGCCTTGTTATCGTTCTTGAGTCAATCAAGTGATAATCTTCCGCTGCCTCCATCAATGGTTACCTTAGTCATTGATGGAGAGCTCTATTAATTTATTATTAATATTATTTTTTTGGTGGTCTTAACCAACTTATTTGAGGTTTTAGATTTCGTTTGAGTAGATTTGTTTTCATCTAGTTGGATTGGGGATTTTGGTAGCTTGGTGAAAATGAGTTTGGTTGTTTTGTTCTTGAGTGAGCAGGTAACTTGAACAAATATAAGGTTGATTTGGTTAAATTAGATGGTTTAGAAGAGGTGGAATTAATGTGCTTTATGGGTTGCGATGAAATCTCATCTTTGGTGGGTGATTTAAGAAGGTTGGCTTAATTATTAGTTTTGGAAGAGAAAAATTCAGAAGTGTATATGTGAAGGATGGTTTAATGAGTTTGGTTTTTGTTGTTGTTGAGAATAGGAAGTTGAATTTGGTTTGATTTTCTCTATGTTGTGAAGCTTGTTTGATTGGTTTTTGTTTGTTGTTGTGAGACATTGTTAAATTTGGTTTGTTTTTGAGCAGTTTGTGAAACTTGGTTTAATTTGATTGATTTTGATTTGGTTTTGTGGATTATTAATTTTGGTTATTCTGAATCGAAAAAGGGTTACTTTTTTATGAATGATCAATGAATTGGGAAGAAGAGAGAAAAAAAGGAAGATAAGAAGATTAAGAATGATGCGTAACTTTTTGTTGATCGCATTTTCGTTTTATAACGATGAAACTCTCGATGTTTATTATTGTTGTATGGTGAGTTTGAGAAGGAATGTTAGAATATAATATAATATATCTATAATATATTATCATAAACGACCATTGCGAATCATTCACAATGCTATCGTACTAACATTATACGAGTTTCAAAGTGGGAAGCCGGGAAATTCAATCGGAGAGCTTATTGCTCTTTTAGAAAATCTCCACACACATTAATTTTGTATTATTTGTGTGATTTTTTTACAAATGTTATGCTTTTGTTGTTATGCTTAAACGACTATCCATTTTATAATAAAATTGCATAGATCATTTTAAAAAAATTTCAAGATGCGTATAATAAAATAAAAATAGTAAATAAGACAATGTAGGTTGGAATTATTTCCAATATTTGGGTACATATATTATTTAATAATTGTATATTAGTTGTTATCATAATAAAGATTAAAGCCCAATTAAAGTGATCTATTAAAGTATAAAAGTTATGGACTTATTTAGACATCTATAATAAATATGGGGACATATTTGTGTAGAAACAGAAATACCATTTATTATTCCGTTGATGAGCCGAATAATAAATGGCTATATTAGGGCTAGGTCCTCAACCCATATCCCATATAGATAGCCTACCTAATTTGTTTATCTCATCGGACAATAAGGTTTTAGGTTCATCTCTCAAGAACACTAAAGGGCTATCGATATAGGGTTGAAAGACTTAAACCCCACCCACATCAGACATTTCGATCCAGGTCCAGATATAGAACAAGAAGATCCACATTCTGATCCAGGTCCAGATTCAGATTCAAAACAAGAAGATCCAAGATCTAGAGAAGATCAAGAAGAAGAGAATAAGTAAGAACGACTTAATGGACCGTTCTTCATTCAAGATTCAGGTATATTTTCGCAATTACAGTTTATCTCAATTTATCGACATAGAGTATATAGATTATAGACTTAAGAATTAAAGATTTAGATTAAAGAAACTAACAAGTGGTATTAGAGCCTCTCTATGTCGATTTATTGAGATTTAGATTTTTAAATATATATATTTTTTTAAATATGAAAAGACATTCATATATGTTCTTCGTCTAATTCAATAAGAACTAATAAGGATAAAGATAGATTGTTGAATTTGGTTAACAAGATTATGAATAACAATTAAATTTCTGTATATTCACATTGAATAAACATATTAGAATAAGGAAATTGAATAAATTGAATTGAATTTTCATAATAAGAATAAGGAAGTTAAATAGGTTTTTTTTGTTCAATTTTTGTTTCTTACAGTTAGGGTCAAATAAGACTAAATATTATGTATAGAACAAAAGATGAGATAATTAAGAAGAAATTAATTCTATTATATATATATATATATATATAAATATATATTTGATTTGAGGTTATATATTTGTTATTAATTAAACAATATGAATAGACATTCATATTCTTGATCTAATATGTTTTTTTTATTTACTTAATTATAAGAGGAGTGATAGAGGGAGGGAATTTAGTGAGGGAATTTGGTGAGGGAATGACGTGGCATCACCTTCATTGTTTGGAAAATGTAAAAGTGGGAGGAAAGAGAGAAAAAAGAGAAATTATTTGATTTTTTCATCGAATAAGATTATGCCACGTCATTCCCTCACCTAATCATTTCTCTAATTATAAATAATAAATCATATTTATTTCAAGAATTGGGTTTAATTATTTATTTGAAAATAATAATTCAAATTAATAACCTGTTGAATTTAAGTAAGAAGAATTTATATTTTCAGTTATATATATTTGAGGAAGTTATATATTTATATTTAATTATTATTTAAATAATTAATTAAAAATTTATGGTAAACAATAATTAAATATATATATATATATAGAATTTAGTAATTATAATTAATTAAAGAATTTTAGATTTTAGAATAATAATGAATTATAATGAATTATTATTAATTAAGGAATTAATTAATTATATATTGAGAAAAATCTATTGGTAAAGAAGTTGATTTTTATTTTTTAAAGAATTGATCAAATTAATATCTCATTATTATTAATTAGATAATTAAGGAAATATTAATTAATATATTATATATATTTAGGTTATATATATATATATATTATTTATTGATATATATTTTGTGTATGAATTTAATAATAATTATAACTGAATTAATTAAGGAAATTTGAATTTTAGAATAATAATTTATTATCATTTTAATTATATAATTATGTAAAGAGAATTCAGTTTTAAAATAATAATTACTTATTATAATTAATTTAAGGAATTAAAATAATAATAATAATATTATTTTAATTAGTTAAAGATTGAAGTAATATTTATTCCTAAAATAATTGTTATTGTATTAATAAATTTATATACAGTTAAGAATAAAGTAAAATATATTATGGAATTCTAGAATTTTAAAATTTTAATATATATTTATGATATATGTTATGAATTTTAATATATATTTATGATATATGTTATGATTTGAGAAGTAAGTAAAGGAAAATATACATCTCTATATTTACTTTAACATATTTATAATATTTTATAAATATTGATTAGAATATTAAAAATTATATATTAAAATATATTCAATGAATTAATATAAAAAAAGAATGAATAGACTTAATGACTGTTTCTAATGTAGAAATTAAAAAAAAATCAAGAATAAAGAAAAAGAGAATAAAGTAATATTATTATTTTATTATTAATAATAATTTTATAAATAAAGAATTTCAATAATAATTAAGTTATTTATCAAGAATTAAGGAAATCAATTAACCTAATTGATAAATTTAGAATTTTAGATTATTTCATTATTTTATCCGTATTTAATTGATTATTTCATTATTTTATTTTATTATTATATTTGAATGAATAATCAATCATGTTATATTACATATTTGGATATATATTTACATATTTCAGAAGTATTTAGGTGATAAGTAAAATCACAATTATTTGTTTTATGTTACACGTATATGGAATTTATGCGATTTTTTGATACATAAAACAATATTTGGATTTTAGGTATTAATAACACATTCAAAATTTGGTACAATTTTATGCCCACTTAAAATTTTAATTATGCGGTTGTTAATCGGCCCAAAGGAAGGTTAATAATTGGGCGGATGGAAAATTTAAAGAATGTACAAATTATTAATTTATAGAACATATTTGTTTTATAAGATTAAGACGGTTGTGTTTGTAATTATGCGATTATTAATCGGACAAAAGGAAGTTTAATAATTGGTCGAGTATGTACATAAGTTATTAATTTATTAAATCAATTAATTGAAGCAACATCCTACCAAAGTAGGCTCTCTTGTGTAGGTTAATATGTTTTATAAATTAAGAAGGTAGTGTATATGTAATTCATGCGGTTATTTAATCGACTCAAAGGAAGATAAATAATTTGTCAGAATAACGTTATGCACACGTGGTAATAAATATGTAACAATTATTCGGTGTGCCATATGAATAATTGGACTATCCAAAGATAACCAATTGTTTGACAGGACTTATTGTTAATATTTGATTACTACAAAAGAGTACCGTTTGCAAGTTAATATTTAATGTCCAAAAACTTAAATATTAATGTAGCGTTTGGTATCTTATGATGAGACGTACCAGTATTTTGAATTTACGTGATTATTAAAATTTTGTGAGTATGGTTGTTCATTTGTTTTGTTATCTAATTTAGTTAACACTTCTACTTATACGGATTTTTCTTGTCAACATCTTAAGTTCATTTTATATGATATAGATTTAAGGCGTATCTGAATTGTTATTTTTAAGAATTATATCTAAAAGGGTTAAAATTGCTAAGGATATTTCTAGACTAAATATATCATAAGAAATACACCATAATATATGTTATATTTTGTTTCAAAATTAAATGCATTAAAGTTAGAATTGCATTAATGTATTCTCATGCATCTAATTTGGATTTTCTTATTCACACTTAAGTTAATTGATGTGAATTGTAGTTGTCTAAAGGGAGACTTAGTCTCTATATGAACTCACATCAATTGTGTATAAGAAAATAAAAGATTGAAATAAAAAATAACATAAATAGTGTTCACTTAGCAAATACCTTAAACGATAATAAAGAAATGAGGTTGTAAGAATTGCAGATATTGCACCTAAAAGAAAATTACTAAAGAAAGTGGTGCATAAAAGAATACATATTATAAGTTTGTTTTGTTTGTTCTAAGAGTAATTTAACTATAGTACTCAAACACATTTGATTGGAACTTAGGTGTTACTATCTAAAGTGAGTGTGTTAATGTATGGTTGAGTTAGTTGTTAAAAATCAATTGATGGTGAAAGAAACATCGACGTGAATAATGACAATTCAAATTAAAGATAAAGAATTAAGGAACAATTTCAGAAACTCTTTATTTAGAAAAAAACATTTAGGACATATCTCCATATAATAAATTTATTTGGAGAGAATAATTAAATAACTACAACTTATATATGGAATACGTTTCAATTGAAATAACTAATAAATTCTTTTTGGGTTGTCTAATTAAGGTTAGGCTTTACAGGCCTAAAGAAAATAAATTGGACTAAAGAATTGTGAATTGTTAGATATTCTAAAAGGTTTAGAGACAAAATTAGTCTCATAAGTATTTCAATGTTAGGCTTATATATATATATAAAAGACTCCTTAAACAAGAGTCTAATGTATGCTCAAGATTATATGAATCAAGAAATTAAGTATAATTATGATGTTGGACAAATACTTGAAGGATCCTGGTTTGGATCATTGAGAAAGCAACCAAACAAGTAATGTGACATTTTAAGAACAAAACATTACATACTCATATAGTGAAATCGAATCGGATAGAGATCATTTGGTATATTGATTCGAATTTTGTTGGATACTAAAACAGTTGAAAATTCGTGCCACATCATTTTAGTTTAAAGAATTAATTTTTGGAAGAGTGTTAAGTAGACACTCTAATTATTTCAAGTTGATGGCAGAATTTATTAGGTGTTTTGTGGTATCCAATTAAAGAATCTGACTGCAAAATTTTGTCACGGGGTTGCAAATTATGAATGATATAGAAAGACCACTAAAGATATTACGTGACAATAATTTGTAGTTCTTTTACTTTAAGAGTAATATGAGCTCGACTAAGTCGAACTATTTGGAAAATAAAGAATTCATAATGTTTACTTATCTATTGAGCATATTTGGACAAACTCTAAAATTACGGACCAGTTCTCTAAATATTTGCTATCTGAGGTCTTTCATGAACATATTGTTCATATGGATATTGCATATTTAGATGATATACAGTTTTAGTGAGAGTTTGTATTTTGATGCTTGTATAGATAAAATTTGGAATTTATGTGCACATTAAACAATCAGTTTCTAAAGAAATTAAAGATTTAGCTTTTAAAGAAATCAAGATTATAAAGTTATTCAGATTGATCTCTATAAGGAATAAAGGATGACCAATTGGTATTAGACATGTTAAAGATCACACTATATGTTAATCCACACTACACATCCATGTTTTATCTATGTCATTTGATTGTATTGACATATGTGACTATTGAGGGTTTAGTTACGAACTAATGTAACAAAAATCGCTTTAATCCTATGTTGATATAATTGATGGACGAGATTGATATAGATGTATTTGGAAATGATAACAATGTTTTGAGCTCTTAAGGTTATAATATACAATTGAAGGAAATATTATATGACCCAAGTGGGAGATTGTTGGAATTATTTCCAATATTTGGGTACATATATTATTTAATAATTGTATATTAGTTGTGATCATAATAAAGATTAAAGCCCAATTAAAGTGATCTATTAAAGTATAAAAGTTATGGGCTTATTTAGACATCTATAATAAATATGGGGACATATTTGTGTAGAAGCAGAAATACCATTTATTATTTCGTTGATGGGCCGAATAATAAATGGGTATATTAGGGCTAGGTCCCCAACCCATATAGATAGCCTACCTAATTTGTTTCTCTCATCGAACATTAAGGTTTTAGGTTCATCTCTCAAGAACACTAAAGGGCTATCGATATAGGGTTGGAAGACTTAAACCCCACCCACATCAGATATTCCGATCCAGGTCCAGATATAGAACAAGAAGATCCACATTCTGATCCAGGTCCAGATTCAGAACAAGAAGATCCAAGATCCAGTGAAGATCAAGAAGAAGAGAATAACTAAGAACGACTCAATGGACCGTTCTTCGTTCAAGATTCAGGTATGTTTCCGCAATTACAGTTTATCTCAATTTATCGACATAGAGTATATAGATTATAGACTTAAGAATTAAAGATTTAGATTAAAGAAACTAACAATGTACACTTAAAAACTTATAAAGTAGAACTCGCTAAAATAAAATATCAACTTTTTTTAATAGGGTTAAAAATAGATTATAATATTAGATTCCATAAAATTAATTAAGATAATTGAAGTGTTAAAAGTAATTTTTATAACCTTCAACGTTTAAAAAAATAATAATAAATTAAGAAAGAACGACATCTTTAATAAGATACTCCAAACTATTGGACAGAGCGGTCAATTCTTAAAATATTTAAATTTTATTTTATTGACTCAACTTCTTTTGGAATCTTAACTTTAACACAAAAACTAATATTTTAAATGATGCACACAAAAACATCAATAACAAACATAATTGTCTCCAATATTTTAAAGACCTATGGGCTTATTTTAAGTATCAATACCAACTAAGTAATACTTTTTAAGATTCCTTTTATTTTTTATAAATATATGATATAATATAACCTCGTAATTATAACATTTATTTCAACTTAAATCGTTTCAAGTTAGATTTAAACTCGTGTAATTTGATCTCCTAAGAATACTTATATTAAATTATCCGTGAGTTACTAGAATTACTTTTAATAATTAAATTACGTTCCAAATTATCAAGAATTACATTTTTCTTTCATAGAAAGTCAAAATTGTTTATAGTCTTTCATATGCCTTTGGTTGATTCTTGTCCATGTGTGTCTATGGAGGAGACTTGAAGAGTGTCAGACTATCAATCAATGATAATAGGTGATTTTACTAAAACCATTTATTTTATACATAATGCAATAAACTAATGACAGTTGCATAATATGTACAATTTGCTTGAACCAAGAGGTCGGCCAATTTGAAGATGGACCACATTCATTAACAAATAATAGTATTATTGCCGTATTCATTCCTTCAAACTGCTTAGTCGTCTTCTTCCTCTTCTGTTTACAGATTTGAATGACTGAATATTCTATCTATTACCACTTTCATGCAACTTCTTTATCTTAATACTAAACAGAAGATCCAGAATTCCTACTTCTCTATTACACCCCATAACATGGCCTGGAGGTCCAGTTTTCTCATTCTCCTAATGTTTCTTCTACAACTCCATTTTACCCCCCTGTTTATGGCACAAACAGCCAAGATTTCCACAAACAATGTTGCAATCATCAATGTTAATTCTCGTTTTGCCAAACATCAGATAACAGCCATGAAAATATCTGTTCAAAACTACAACAACAACTCAATCAGTCACAACTTTTCACTTGTTATCTAGGAAGACTCTGGAAACACTCTTCAACTCGTTAATACAGGTAATATGCATGTCTGCTTACTAGAATCAATTTGATACCCCAAATGTTACAGAAACAACAATTGTCTATTGCAGTTGAGAAGCTTAGTAAAGAGCAGCCAGTCCACGCGATTATTGTCATGACAACATGGTCCAAAGCTGCCTTGGTTTACGACGCCGACAACATTTTGAAAGTTCCAGTTCTCTCCTTAGTAGCTGATAGTTCCCCACACAATAATCGATGGCCTTTCTTGGTACAAATGGCCACCAATGGCTTACAACAATTTATATCGGTTACAACTATGGATCATTATCACTACAACAAAACATGCATTTAGTGACACATAACTGCCCACGCTTATTAAGCGTTGGCAAAAGTTCAGAAAATAAATATTTTACCAACCTTTTACTACCTATGACCTTTATAATTTTTTATTTATTCATATTTTAAAAAATTCTTATAAGCAAATGATTATTAAACATTTCGTTTTAATATTTTTTTATGTTTTATTTTTATTTTTTTAAATACTTTTTACAATGTAGTCGGTTAATCATTAAATTAAATATGAATTTATTACTAATATCAAAATAATTAAATAAAATTAAAATTAGATAAAATAAAATAAATTGAAATTGTAGATAAATAATATAATAAATTAGGTAAGTAATTTATTTGTAATTTACATGTCAGAATCAAACAAGACCATTATTTTAATTATTGTTGGTTATCTCATTATTTGATAATTTTTTTTTCCATTGTTTTAATTTTATTTGATTAAAGGTCACTACCATTTAGACTTATGACATTTTCTTTACCCCTTAATTTAATTTTTGTTGCCAGATTGAAAAATGAAACTAGAGGTCCACCATTAATGACTATCCAATATTTGACTAATAATGTATATTATATATTTCATTAGGTTAACTTTTAATATTTAATAAATAAATAAATAAAAATATGAATACATAATAATTACAATATTAAAAGATTTTTTAAACAGTTTTTATTTTCACTCTCATCCTTAACTAATTAGTCTTTAAAAAATGTAAGATTTTTAAATATTTGATCAGTTATAATTTTATTACAAACTAGTCAAATTATTTAATATCTAAAATAAAATAAAATATATACATTTTTCATCATCAATTTTTTAATGTGTGAAATATAAGGAAAACTGAAAATAGGACATTCACACGATGAGATAGATGAAGTTAAGTAGAGAGAGGGTGATCCAAATGGTAACTTTCTTAATCTCCACATAAACTCAACTTCTCACCTTCTAGGTTTTCCTTCACCGTCCGATCTTCCGCTGATGACTCCGACGACGCCGAAACTAAATCCACTGCTGCTGATGCATCCTCAGATCCAGACAGTTTCGACAACAAACTCTCTCAAATCAGGCTGCGTTACGGCAGCGGATCTGGAAAGAAGGCTGAGATTCGCAAGAGCCGAAAAGGACATAAATCATCTCTTCTACAAGGTCATTGCAATCAACGGATGTTGTTTGAAAGGAGATGATCTCGAAAGCTCTTAGTTGACCTAATTTAGATTTCAGAAGCCACGGGTATCTTCCAACCCTCCTCCTCTGCATCTTCCTCTCATAATTTGACTTAGGGGATGACAAATGTTTTGAACAACAGGAAGGGGAAGGTAACTCAGTAGTAAACAAACGTCTCTACCCAGGGGCGGAGCCAGGATAAAAAATTACGTGGGGCTGACTTCAACTTGCATCTCAGATTTAATTTTCTATACTCCGCTTTTTTTTAATAAAATTTTCACGATTATTCGAAGATGGAGACTCGTCATACCCTCTCAATGCACACGTTTGCAAAGTGAGGCACCGAGTGTTTTCAATAGTTGCTGTAAGCCGTAATTTTTATTTTGTTTTTAATCTGAATACTATGCATTCAGTACTTTGTCAATATGAAAAGAATATTCATTAGATTATCAAGATATTCAACTGCCCTATTATTTGGTGAAATATTACATCCTATATGCATAACAAAATAGCATTTATCCCTATCATTAACTCGCTTTCAATATTTGAATTCATCTATTGTAAATGTAGGTTTTTAGGGTTGCTTATGTTCAAAAAAGAAACATGGGAAACAAAAAGCAGCATCTTTCAAAGGAGAGTATTCTGACCAAGTAAATTTCTTAAACCAATGACTTTGGAACCGTCGATTTTGATTTCCAAATTTGGTCGGCGGGTACTCATCCTTAATAGGTTGATATGACCTCATCTTATATAAGCTCGTCTAATTTCATCCATTTGATTAAAATGATATTTCTATATCGGAATACGTAATGCTAGATCAAGTTTAAGAGAATTTACATCAACATCAATTCTAGGAGATTTGTTAGGTTTTTGAGCAGGGATATCAAATTCTTTATTTAAATATTGAATAAAACCAATATAACTATTTTAACTTGTTTATTAATATTAATTTAAAATATTTGAATTCATCTATTGTAAATGTAGATTTTTAGGGTTGCTTATGTTCAAAAAAGAAACATGGGAAACAAAAAGCAGCATCTTTCAAAGGAGAGTATTCTGACCAAGTAAATTTCTTAAACCAATGACTTTGGAACCGTCGATTTTGATTTCCAAATTTGGTCGGCGGGTACTCATCCTTAATAGGTTGATATGACCTCATCTTATATAAGCTAAGGATCATATGTCACATACATATATAAAATATTTTATTTTAAGATTTTAATTTAGGTGGGGCTGGAGCCCACCCTAGCCCATGTGTGGCTCCGCCCCTGTCTCTACCTAGTTTGGTTACTCAACTTTCAAATACCAGTTGCAGGTATTGGCTGAGGAAGAAGTCAAACATAACAGGTTAATAATTCCAGTTCATTCCTCTTCTTTGCTTTGATAGAACATTTGCGAATGTCTTCATATCTCAGAAACGTAGTACATCCTTTTCTCAAAATTTAAAATTAAAAACTCGCGATTCACCATCAACATCAAACCTCACACATTTGACATTCCTTTTCTTTTTCCCATCCCTGCATTTTATTCATAAGTCATACAACGGAACATATGAATTATCAGATCAAATCTTAAAACAGTTTACTTACAGTGTGTGATTATTGATGCCATTGATAAAACGGGCAATGTTGCTTCTGTTATCAGCTGATAACGAGACTTCTTGATGGATCAGAAGCATAAAGCAATGTCATTATGCTATCTCCATCATCATTTTCGCGCTTCTTCAAATAATCAACATCTCCAACATATTCCGATATTATAGTCAGATCCTTTATCAGTCTATCCGCTTCAACAGTATATATCTATCCAAAACAACAAGGAAGAAAATCTTGAAACCATTTTTTCTGTACATGTGTATTCTATTCTTTATAGAAAAGGCATAAACTACAATTAACTCACCCTTCAATTGGGTCATAAACAACCATTAGGGGAAGGCATTCCCCTCTTTCCATCATGCTTTTGCACAAATTTAAGGCTTCACAATCCTCTTTTGACAGAACCTGCACAATTTCAAATATATATATGAATTTTTACTATCCAATCGATTGAATGATGGAAGCCTCGATCTTTGTTAAGACATTTTACCTGCATTCCGCTATGCTCCAAAGCAGCAGAATTTGCGAATCTAGGAGTCATTCCAGGCATGTAAGTGAGCTCGTTTCTGTAATCAACTCCGGTTGATGTAAGAGTTGTTGCCAGCGAGGCCATTTGTTCTAATCTCCTGGTGGGATCTTCAGTTGGAATGTAGGGCAGCAACCTTCTTCTCTTCTTTAATGATGAAAAATTGACTGTTCTTTTTCTCTTCTTTTTGTTTTCTGCAAGTATTATAGAGATAAGAGAAATCTTCAGTTCATCAATGACATCCTTTTTAATTGCGAAAAACATTTTAATTTTTGTTTATAGAGTTGTGTTAAAGAAACAAATTGATTATTCTATTTTTGTTGTGTTAATAACTTGATAGCAGCATGATTAATTGATATTCTGTTTTTTTTGTTGTATTAATAATTTGTGACAGGTACTTATCATTTGTGAACAGGAACAAGAACTTCAATTTGATTTGCAGCTTTATGGGTAAGAACTTATAGTGGTGGTCTCTCTTTTTAG
Organism: Impatiens glandulifera; assembly: GCF_907164915.1. NCBI lineage: Eukaryota > Viridiplantae > Streptophyta > Magnoliopsida > Ericales > Balsaminaceae > Impatiens > Impatiens glandulifera. The sequence goes on along the minus strand of NC_061862.1, from coordinate 51,908,558 downwards.
CCATTCCAGTTCATCCCTCTTATTTGGTTTGATAGAACATTTGTGAATGTCTCTAGATCCCAAGAAACGTAGTTCATCCTTTTATTGACCTAATAATGTATCCATTCCCAGGATTTATATAGTATTACAGTAATTACATATAGATAGTACCTTCATATTAGGACTTATAAGACAACCTTTGTGACAGATTGTGATCAAATCATATATAGTTACCTAGTTTTTTCTAATGATACCATTTGCCTTTATCTGAATTTTAATTTCTGTTTATGGAAGTGAGTTAAAGAAACAACAACATTATTAATTGATTATTCTATTTTTGTTATGTTAATAATTTGTGATAAGTACAAATCATTTGTGAATTTGGAGCTTTACTGGCCAAAATTTTCAATCCTAGTCTACTATAAGGAGGCACAGACAAAACCCGAGGGATACGTCTACTTCTTTCTAGTGATATTTGTAAGTTTTAAATATCACACTCCACTGGATTGTTCATGTGTTGATAATTTTGATGCTCATCTTTCACATCTTAACAATCCCTCATATATAAGTACACTATTATTTTAAAATATGATTTTAATCATACATATAAGAAAGTTGTTTACGATTAACTAGGCTCATAACTAGCACATATAAATTATTAGTAATAATGATATTGCAAATTTTTATTTTTATGCAGTTTTCGCTTTAAATAATAATATTTAATTTTTAGGGACTAAATCAAATCAATAGATATCATAATAAAATAATGAAGTTTAATATGTAATACAGTAAGTGTTTGCCTATTATGAAATGATTCCAAGTAACTAAAAGATGTGGTAGCGTAATAGATTATTTATTTTTCTTTCACTCTTCACTACATTTGATATAAAGGAATACTCCTACAAGATTTTTACAACTTATAAGGGTAATATCTTTATTAATGTCTGTCTTCTTGTATTCTAGATTCTGAGGATTGGTTTCAATGAGATTGTCAAGATTGATATGTTTGTCTATGCTTTTGGAGATGAGGTAATTTTTCTAATGTTTCCCTTCATTATGAACCATATATTGTATTAGCACTTCTATAAACAAAATGTAAGACTTGTCAAGATTGCTCTTAGGATTGGTGCTGGTAACATGGTAAATGCTATTCTATGAAAATTTCACATAAGGTACTTCTTTTAAGAAGAATAAAAACTTGTTTTATTCATTGCGAGGAATATGCATGATCAATATAACTTAGTATAGTAAGTGATTCTGCATGAAAGGAACTCACTTCCATTGCCAAATATAGAAGGAGATGTGCGTCAACAAGCACGTGCTCTTGCAACAATTTATTCACATTTAGTTGTATGCTCATAACAATCACTACACTCATTTATAATATTATTCATTCAAATGATTTTTTTCCTCTTGTTTATATTTTTTTTGTAGTGGATGGTGAGGCAATGGATACAGTATCTTGGACGCGATAAAATAGTGAAGTAATGGTGTGGAACATTAATAACCCAACTTTAGCTTGAGGTTCAAATGCACCTCATATGCGAACAATTATTACTTTACTACAAAAATACATTTAGTTCTTATTTTATTGAAATCTCTATCTTAGGGGCAAACAATATAAACCAGGTTGCACAAGAGCTGATCTAGTGAAGTGTCTTGAAATGATAAAGGTATTTTTGTTGTTAACTTCAATGTATATCAATTTTGTGTGGTTGTTACATTTGATTCCATTTGAATCTTTCCCTTACCTTTCTTTTTCCTATTATTACTCTTCTTCAGGTTGAAATGAACTTTCTCTGCATCTGTCAAATTTTGCTCGAATAAGAAATTGGAAGCAGGTAAAAGAAAACAAAATAAAGTTGTTTTTAGTTTTATCTACCTTTCTTTATTGGAAAATTTCATAATTATTAAGATCTAACCATCTAAATATGTGTGTGGTTTTTAAATTTGGAGCATTTTAAAAGTGCATTACAGGTAAAGATTTTATTATGAATCCACAAACTGATGATAGCATTGATGATGGTTGGGTTGAAATTTATTATTATGAAATTTGTAATATGATAGAATATTTTGAAATTTGTAATATGATAGATTATTTTGAAATTTGTAATATGATTTTGTGAAATAATACTATTGGAGAAAATTTACCTTTCTTTTTTTATTATTTAAAATGTCAATAATGAGAATAAATAATTTTATAAATGTCATTTTTAATGATTATTTACTTTTTCTTAAATATAAAATAAAAATATAGAGAAAATTGATAATATAAATTTAAAAAGAAAAAATTAAAAATAAAATAAAATTGTTAAAAATTTAATGGTTTTTGGCGACGCTTAAATTGATTTTACCGACGCTTAAATAAGCGTTGTTATAACTTGCGCCGACCCTGCTTATGACTACGCAAGAATAAGGGTCGGTGATATTTTTGGCGACGCTTTTAAGGGTTAGCAGAAGTCTTTTTAAGGGTCGCCAGAGGTCTTTTTTTGTTGTAGTGAATCTAATTGGAATAGAGTTTTTTAATCTACAAACAAGACATTTCTGGTGGTGACTCTGTTGAGTTTTCTTACCTATCTCATGAACTTTTTGTTGAAATTTATGGGTCCCTATTATAATAAATAATTGTGAAAATGTCATCTTTAATTAAGTCAAAATAATATGATCTAATATGAAATTAAGTTTATAAGCTTATGGGTGTATTTGTCATGAACATAAAGTGAGGATACCTAAGTGAACTTTCTAATTTTATGAATGGACTAAAATAGAAATGATCAAACCAAAATAACTAACATTATGGTTATTTTGTAATGGTATGGTCCCTAATTGATGTACGATTCATTTTTATTTTTGCGTCCCCTCAACAGAGAGATAAAACAAGTTTGACGTACTCACGGGAGAAGATGAGTACAGGTATGCTTCCGCTAATCGTTAATTCGTAGTTTTAATTTCTCACATATATTATTAGGATATAATTCAGATAAATTTAACCATTGGTATCAGAGCCATCCTAATTTAATTAAGTGAGAAATTATATCGATGTATAATATATAGATTTAATTATGTGAGAAATTATATCAGTATGGATATAATATATAGATTTAATTACTTGAAAAAATTATATTGGTGATATGAGTACAAATTTATAGATTTATATGCATGAAATTAATATGCATGAAACTTATATGCAATGCTATTTATATGCATGAAATTAATATGCATGAATTAATATGCATTAAATTTATATGCATTTATATGCATGCTTAATTCATAATAAAAGCATGTTATTAAGAATATATATATTAATTTGTGATAATTTCAAATAAATTTAGTGTAAAATATAAAGATTTAAGCATGTTATTATGTTATTAGGAATATCTATTTATATATATATATATATATATATATATATTAATTTGTGATAATTTCAAATAAATTTGGTGTAAAATATAAAGATTTATGGTTAAACAAGGAATTGTTTGTTGATAAAATTTAGGGATATTAAAATTCTCTCTTAAGACTATCCACAATAGGGTATCAAAAATTTTCATTTAATACTCTGCCACGTCAGCTTAACACCTATTTTAACACCCACTTTTTAGCATATCCTACAGCAGAGTGTTATTCAAAGTATCAAAATTATTTTTTCACTTTCTCTCACTTCCACATCATTTATACATAATTTCATTTTTTTTTAACCACAAACAATATTATTCATCACTCGGTAAATCAAACATACAAATATTATTTAAAACGAAGAAGAAAACAAACACTCTAAACATTTGGTAATTTGTTAAGTAGTGTTTTTAAAACTCTAATCGAGAGTTGTTCCAAATTTATTCCAAATGTGCATGACAAGATCTTTCTTCAATTGAATATGTTGTGATTTGTCAATTGGGAAGTAATTTGGAAAGAAGTTGTAGTTTTGTGAAGGATCCATGAAAGAGTTTGAAAATTTCAAAAGAAAGCTGATACAAACAAGGATGATAATATGGTGGAAAATTTCAGAAATTTTTTGGTGTCCAAATGACACAAACCAAGTCTCTATTTATAGATCTCGAAAAATAAAAAATAATGATATATATATTTTTTTTGGATCAATTATTATACAAAAGTGTATTTAAAAAAGAAAACAAAAAAGTAACCACCAGCGTTGCCACTTGGCACGCTGTGATTGAGCCACATCAAATTTGGTCTCGTATCAAAATTTGATACCCATATTTTAACACTTAATTAATTTTGATACTCTTCTGCACCATTTGATATTATTTTAACACCCATTCGATACCTTATTTGACACCCTGCTGTGGATAGTCTAAGTCGAAATTATCTATTTAGATTATCATTAATGATTGATATAATATATAATATATTATAAATTTAAGAGAGAATTGAGGAATATATAATTATATATATATAATTTATTATGTATAATTTTATTTTAATTTCACAATAAAATTAAATTAAACTACATGTCATTTATCAAAACTAAATTATATGTTATTCAGAAAATTATAGATTATTGATTTGGGTTATATACAATAATATATATGACATTTAAATTCAAAATTAATGATATTATAGTTCATTAATTGAATTGTATTTATTGATATAAATAATCACCAAAGTGACAATGTTGGTTGAAATTGATTCAATAAAATTTTGAATGTAAGTATTGTGTAATTCATGTGATTATATTATTTGATCTAAAGATTGATAATTAATTGATCGAATTACATAAATATTTGTGATGATAAACATATAATAATTATAAAGTCATATTTATGTGAATAATTAATCTATCCAAAGATAGATTTTAGTATTTGACATGTCTTATTATTAATGTTTGATCATTATAATGTTGTGTTAAATATTTTGAGATGGGATAAATCATAATTTGAATTTAATTGTTACTTAATATTATAGTCATGAGCATGCTATTAATGTAATTTATTATTTTATTTTTTTTATTTATGAGTACAGTTGTTGCTACTGTATCTGCTAATGCTAATTCGATTCCGATCCTTAATGAAAGTAATTTTAAAGATTGGAAAGAGAGCATTCTTATTGTTCTCGGATGCATGGATATCAACTTTTCGTTTAGAATGGATCAGCTCACTCCTACTACGGATGATAGTAACTCTCATGATAAGAGAATATATGAGAAGTGAGAATGTTCTAATCGTTTGAGTCTTATGATCATAAAGCGTGACATACCTAAGGCTTTTAGGGGTGCGGTATCTGATGAGATAACCAATGCCAAAGATTTCCTTGCCAAAATTGAAAAGTACTTTGAGAAAAGTGATAAAGTAGAAACGAGCATTCTTTTAAAGAGACTAATTTCAATGATGTTTAAAGGTAAGGAAAACATAAGGGAGTACATCATGGAGATGTCTAATGTTGCTTATAAGTTGAAAGCACTCGAACTCGAGATGTCTGAAGACTTACTCGTGCACTTGGTGCTTATATCTCTTCTTGTTCAATTCAATCAATTTCAGGTCAGTTATAACTGTCAAAGGGAGAAATGGTCTCTTAATGAGCTCATTTCATTTTGTGTACAAGAGGAAGAGAGATTGAAGCAAAACAAGACTGAAAGTGCTCATTTGGAAAGCACCTCTAAAGAAAGGGGTATAAAGATGAAAAATGAGGCTGCTAAAGATAAATTTCCAACACAAAAGAAAAGAACTCAAGCTCAATATGAAGTTAAAATTGATAAGAGTTGTTTTTTCTGTAAGAGGGATGAACATCAAAAGAAAGAATGTCCTAAGTACCGTATTTGACATGCTAAGAAAGGTAAATTTCATAATTTAGTTTGTTCTGAAGTTAATTTAGCTTCAATACCAAGAAACACTTGGTGGTTAGACTCTGGTGCTACTGTTAATATAAGTGTTTCATTGCAGGGTTGCCTGAATTACCGAAGACCAATTGATGCTGAAAGACACATTTATGTGGGAGATGGGAAATCGGTAGAAGTGGAAGAAATGTGGCATTTTAGATTGTTATTAAGTACTAGTTACTATTTGGAATTTATGGGTCACTATTATAATAAATAATTGTGCAAATGTCATCTTTAATTAAGCCAAAATAATGTGATCTAATATGAAATTAAGTTTATAGGCTTATGGGTGTATTTGTCATGAACATAAAGTGAGGATACCCAATTGAATTTTCTAATTTTATGAAGGGGCTAAATTAGAAATGTTCAAACCAAAATAACTAACATTAGGGTTATTTTGTAACGTATGGTCCCCAATTGATGTACGATTCATTTTTCACTTTGAGTCCCCATCAACAGAGAGGAAAAACAAATTTTACTTATTCATCAATTGAAAGATCCATCCCACTTCTAAAGGAAGAGAAAATTAAAGAATCTTTCAAATATAAAGAAAGAGAAGATGAGTACAGATACGCTTCTAATCCCTAAACCGTAGTTTTAATTTCTTAACTATATTATTAGGATTTAATTTTGAAAACGCTTCTAATCGCTAGTAGTTTTAATTTCTCACCTATATTATTAGGATTTAATTTTGAGAATAGGCTCGATTTTAGATTACACTTTGGCATTTCCTCCATTTTCTTCAATATCTGAACATTACATTGAGAAGGAGACGAAGAAATTGGATGGAGTACAATCCAGAGCGTTTCTTGTTCTCCGATTGTCATTTCAGTTAACGGGTGTTTTGTTTAGCAAGGCAAAGAGCATGGGAGTCATGAAAAAGGAGTCGGCTTGGTTAGTATCAGACAGTGTTGCTCTCTTTCTTGAATATTGATTTCTTCCATGGAAGGTGTCATCGGAATTAGGACTGACTATTCTAGAGATACACAACCATTTAAGAACTTTAGAGCTCATTTTCAACAATATTTTAGAACAGAGTATCCAGAAGAAGCAGAGATGATTCCCGGAATTCATGCTCTAAGAGCATACGATAGTGTTACAGTTATAACGGAGACATTGAAAAAAATAGATAACCAAAGTTTGCTACAAGGTATTTTGTCGAGCAATTTTACTGGTCTGAGTGGTCAGATACTTTTTAAGGATGGTAGGTTGTTGGACGAGCTAAAATATGAGATGGTAAATGTCAACGAGACCAAGATTAATAGGTTGGGATATCCTAATATGACAAAATTAGATGGAATATCATGGCCTGGGAAATTAGAAAGGATTCCTAAAGGATGGGCAATGCCTACTAAAGCTTCATTTGAGAACTTTGTGAAGATAACATCCAATGGAAATTCATCGGAAAAGAACTTTGATGGTTTTTTGTATTAAAGTCTTTGGGAATGGGAAAGGAAGATTCATCCGAGCACGCCAGTAGCTAATACTCCCACTCCAACAACTATAATCCCCTACCATTAAAATATATAAACTTCTTGTCACATGATATTTGATTTAAGTTTTATTTTAATTGAAATGTTGTAGATAAGAGACTATAATAATATATTTTAAAGATACAAAATGTACAAAAGATACATTTTAAGTGAGACTTGGAATATTAAAAGTTCTATGAATAAAAATTAGGTTTTTCTTCTTCTTCTAATCTAACTATAATAAATAATCATTTTATTTAGGTTTTTATAAATAATATTACTTAATTAATTAACTAAAATATTAAAATACCATCTATTTATTTAAAAAATATTTTATTATTATATATTCATACTATTTAAATATCTTTAAAAAATAAAAGACATCTCAAAATCAACTTCTATCAACATTTTAAAATAAAAAATCACCAAATCGCTATAAATATGGTGTGATACTCCGAATAAAGTAATAATATAATATTTATATGTTACTCCTTATCATGTAATTTGGTATCCTCTGTTCCTAATTTACCGTGTTCCCCTGTTTCCTCTCACAAAGGATGGGAAATATCGTAAATATAAAAAAACATTTTTATATTTACGATATTACCCTTCCCCTCGTGAGAGAGAAAAAGGGAGCACGATAAATTGAGAGCGGAGAATCATGCTCCTTACCATGTGAATAAGTTTATGTAAAGTTATACCCGAACCGTGGGAACAAATTTATGTAAGGTTGTACTATGTTTAAGTCCAGCTCAAGAAAATACGCACAATAATTTTTTTATAGTAAGTTTAAGCCATTAAATAAAAAGAATTGCATTAAGACACACTTAACTCTTCCATTCTAGCTGCATATGTTGTTGGGCGGAATAGCTAGGTCGCTCATCTGTTACTCCACTGTCCCGTGGCCACCTAATTCTGGGGGTTGGGGCATCCTCTAGTCCATTGCTCACAATTTTGTGGGTTATAGTTATTAGGATTGTGCTTGGGACTTAATTCATTTTGTCTGTTGATCATCTAGTTTAGCATAATCGTCGTACATTTAATAACTTCAGTTCACATGTTATTTTAATTCACAATGCAAACATCGTGATCTAGGCATCAATTTGTAGGGACTTTGGTCTCATTCATGGATCTCATCCTATAATAACTTTAGTCCACATATTATTTTAATTCATGATGTAAGCATCTTGATCTAGGAGTAAATTTGTAGGTCGATGGACCTCATCCTTGATAAGTTTTTCTTATACTTCCAAGTTTTTTAGCTAAAAATTCAAAGGTATTATTGGACTAAAGAAAAATGTATTTTTTTTATTATTATTTCATATTTCTAATAAATTATTAATTTGATTGAAAATAAATAAATTTAATGAAATATTATTAATTTAGATTAGAAGTATTATATGTTGGGCCTTTTGGGTCCAACCCAATCAGACAGTTAATTAAATGAGCAAAACCTAAGAATGCTTCTCATTCTATCACTTCTAGAGAGAGAAGACTTTCTGCAAAGAAGAGAAGAAACAAAGGAGAAGAAACAGAGGAAGAAGAAGAGAATGAGGTAGTAGACCTCTTACTTTTTCACCTTCAGGTTCCAATTTCTTGTGGTTTTATATCTAGACTAGTTTGAGTCTAAATGAAATTGATTTTCTCTGTTTGTATGCCTCAATTTTGGGTTTAAATTTGAGAAGAATATTTGTATTCGTTTCTTGTTTATAGTGAAATTTGCTGGTTGGCCCAGTGGTTTTTTTTACCCTCCAGGTTGAGAGAGTTTTTCACGTAAATATGGTGTTGTTTTTTTTCTGTGCTTGATCTTCTATTTTAGACTTGGATAACCTGTGTATTTACCCATCTCACATTGCTATATTACAGTATAAAAGTAATCTTCATTTCAAAATTCCTAACAAGTGGTATGTTAGGTTTATTTTGAAAAGTGCTTTTGTAGGTTGAGATGGAGGAAATAGCACAATGATCCGGTTGACAAATAATAACTGGCAGATTTGGAAATCCAAGATGGAGGATATCCTTTACTGTAAAGACTTGTATGAGCCGGTTGAAGGAGATAGTGCGAAGCCAAAAGATATGTCTGACGGTGATTGGACAAAATTGAACAGGAAAGTATTTGGCACAATCAGACAGTGGCTTGATGATAGCGTGTACCACCATGTAGCAAGTGAGAAGAGTGCACATGAATTGTGGAAGAAGCTAGAGTCATTATATGAACAGAAAAAAGTAGGTAACAAAGCATTTCTGATTTGAAAGTTAGTAAATCTGAAATTCAGAGAATGTGCAGGTGTTGCTGAGCATTTAAATGAGTTCCAGAGCTTGATTAATCAATTGTCAATGATGGAGATGACCTTAGAAGATGAGTTGCAAGCTTTATTGCTCTTGGGATCATTTCCCGACAGTTGGGAGACATTGGTTGTGACAGTCAGTAATGCAACTCCGAATGATGTTCTTACTATGAGTATAGTTACTAGCAGCTTGTTCAATGAGGAGACAAGAAGGAAGTCAACTAATACAAATAGTGCACATGCCCTTGTCACAGAGAACAGGGGAAGAGCTGAATACCGACAACAATCAAGAGGCCATAGCAAGTCCAGAGGCAGATCAAAATCTAAGGGAAGACAGTGTTATCACTGTGGTAAGGAAGGTCACATAAAGAAAAATTGTAGAGCCTGGAAAAGACTTCAGAATGAAGACAAAAATCAGAAGAAAGACGATGAGATCAGAAATACCACAGCTACAGTAACTGCAGATGATGTGGTAATTCTTTCTTGTAAAAAAGAACAATATCTACATGTAGAAAGTCACCAAGGAGTTGAGTGGATAGTTGATACAGGTGCTGGCTATCATGCTACACCAAATATAGAGTTCTTTATGACTTACAAGGCTGGAGATCTTGGTATAGTGAAGATGGGTAATACTAGTCACTCGAGCATTGTGGGTATTAGTGATATTTGTTTGCAGACAGAGCTAGGACATCAGTTAACACTGAAAGATGTGCGACATATTCCTGATTTGCGTCTAAACTTGATATCAGGTGATGCATTGGACAAAGATGGATTCAAGCATTATCTTGGTAGTGGAGAATGAAAGCTCAGTAAGGGACCAATGATTGTAGCAAAAGGGAAGTCATGACACTCCTTATACCGAACCCATTTGAAGATACTCAAGAATGGGTTGAATGCAGTACAAACTGAAAGCTCTTTAAATCTGTGGCATCAACCTCTCGGCCACATGAGTGAGAAATTGTTACGAATTCTGGTGAGGAAGCTTCACATCCCCTCAACCAAAGATGAGGTTCTGGATCTATGCGACTACTGACCATTTGGTAAGCAACACAGAGTCTCTTTTAGTCAAACATCAGAAAGGAAACAGAATGTGCTGGACTTGGTTTATTATGATGTGTGTGGTCCTTTTGAGAAGGAGTCATTGGGTGGCAATCGATACTTTCTAACATTTATTGATGATGCATCTAGAAAGGTGTGAGTTTATTTCATGAGAACGAAAGACCAATTATTTAATTACTTTCAAGAGTTCCATGTCATGGTAAAAAGAGAGACAGATAATAAGCTGAAATGTCTTCGCTCTGATAACGGGGGAGAGTATATTTCTAAGGAGTTTAAAGCATATTGTGTAAAATGTGAAATTTGACATGAGAAAATAGTGCCTGGAACTCCACAACACAATGGTGTGGCTGAGAGAATGAATCGCACCATTGTAGAAAAGGTGAGATGCATGCTGAAGATGACAAAGTTGCCAAAACAGTTTTGGGCAGAAGTAGTTCGCACAACTTGTTATCTCATAAACAGGTCACCCTCTGTTCCTTTGAAGTTTGAAATACCAGAAAGTGTATGGTCTAAGAAGAATATTTCATACTCGCATCTAAGGGTGTTTGGATGCAAAGCATATGTGCATATTTCAAAGGAGCAAAGATCCAAGTTGGATGATAAAGTAATTCCATGTATTTTCCTTGGGTGTGGAAATAAGGAATTTGGGTACAAATTATGGGACCCAGAAAAGAAGAGAATTGTTATATGCGGAGATGTTTTGTTCTTCGAGGGTCAAAATGGGATAAATCCAGAAATCATTGAGAAGTTCGAGAGAGTTGATGAGTCCATAGAACTCATACCAATTCCTTCACATGTACAGTCAATAGTAACCAATGAAGATTAACATAATGAAGAAGTCCCTGAGGAAACTTCTGACATGAATGGTAGTAATGATGATGAGACTGTTTATGATGTTCCTGAGCAGGGGGAGCAACATCATCAAGAGGAGCCAGAAGAGCCCCCATTAAGAAGGTCTGAGAGAGAGCACCAACCTTCTAAAAGATACCCTTCTTCAGAGTATATTCTATTGACAGAAGAAGGAGAGCCAAAATATTTTCAGGAGGCACAAGTTCATAAAGACAAAGTTAAGTGGCAGAATGCAATGAAAGATGAGATGAAGTCATTGCAAGAAATGGGCACATATGAGCTGGTGGAACTTCCTAAGGGCCGAAAGGCATTGAGAAACAAATGGGTTTTCAAGCTAAAGAGAGATGAAAATGGAGAAATTATGAAGTACAAAGCTCGACTTGTTGTAAAGGGTTTTGGACAGAAACAGGGCATCGACTTTGAGGAGATTTTCTCACTAGTGGTAAAGATGACTTCCATTCGTACAATGTTAGGTCTAGTAGCTAACTTAGACCTTGAGCTTGAGCAACTTTATATAAAAACTGCAATTCTTCATGGTAACTTGGAAGAAGAGATCTACATGGTGAAACTAGAGGGTTTTGAAGTGAAAGAAAAGGAGAACATGGTTTGCAAATTGAAGAAGAGTCTATACGGTTTGAAACAAGCTCCGAGACAGTAGTACAAGAAATTTGACTCTTTTATGATGAGTCATGGGTACTAGAGAACCAAGGCAGATCCGTGTGTTTACTTCAAAAGATTTTATAATGGAAAGTTTCTGATCCTTTTACTTTATGTTGATGATATGTTGATTGTAGGACATGATGCTGAGAAAATAACAATGTTGAAGAAGGAGATGTCCAAGAAATTTGATATGAAGGACATGGGCCAAGCACGTCAGATATTGGGAATGCAGATTACTCGTTACAGAAAGGCTAAGAGACTTTAGTTGTCACAAAAGAAGTACATTGAAAGGGTGCTTGAAAGATTCAACATGCAAGGAGCAAAGGAAGTAAGTTGTCCACTTCCTAGCCATTTTAAATTGAGCAAGAAGATGTGTCCATCAAAAGAGAAAGAAAATGATGAAATGTCAAGTGTACCATACTCCTCAGCTGTAGTGAGTTTGATGTATGCAATGGTTTGCACTAGGTCAAATATAGTGCATGTAGTCGGTGTGGTAAGTAGGTTCCTCTCTAATCCAGGAAAACAATATTGGGAAGCAGTGAAGTGAATTCTTAGATATCTAAGAGACACTTCCAATTTGTGTTTGAGTTTTGGAAATGGTGAAGCTGTGTTAAAAGGTTACACAGATGCTGATATGGCTGGAGATCTAGATCACAGAAAATCCACTTCGGGTTATGTGTTTACTTTTGCAGGGGGAGCCGTGTCATGGAAATCCAAGTTGCAGAAATGTGTGGCTTTATCAACAATAGAAGCAGAATACATTGCAACAACTGAAGCTGGTAAAGAGTTATTATGGATGATTAGATTTCTCCTAGAGTTTGGTATGCAATAAGAAGATGCAATTGTTTTATGTGATAGCCAGAGTGCCATAGATTTGAGCAAGAATGCTACATATCATTCCAGAACTAAGCATATTGATGTGAGGTTTCATTGGTTAAGATGTAATAGAAAACTAGCAGATGAAGTTGAAGAAAATCCACACGAATAAGAACCCGTCAGACATGTTTACGAAGATTGTTCCAAAAGACAAGCTCGAGCTCTGTTGTCGGTTTGTCGGCATGAATACGAAGTGATGACTTGAAGATCGGTGTACCTCTCTCCGTGGGCTGGAGGGGGAGATTGTTGGGCCTTTTAGGTCCAGCCCAATTAAGCAGTTAATTAAATGAGAAAAACCTAAGAATGCTGCTCATTCTATCACTTCTAGAGAGAGAAGACTTTCTACAAAGAAGAGAAGAAATAGAGGAGAAGAAACAGAGGAAGAAGAAGAGAAGGAGGCAGTAGATCTCTTACTTTTTCACCTTCAGGTTCCAATTTATTGTTGTTTTATATCTAGACTAGTCTGAGTCTAAATGAAATTGGTTTTCTCTGTTTGTATGCCTCAACTTTGGGTATAAAGTTGAGAAGAACATTTGTATCCTTTTCTTGTTTATAGTGAAATTTGCTGGTTGGCCCCGTGGTTTTTTATCCTCCAGGTTGAAAGGGTTTTCCACGTAAATCTGGTGTTGTTTTGTTATGTGCTTGATCTTCTGTTTTAGACTTGAATAACCTGTGCATTTACCCATCTCACATTACTAGAATACAGTATAAAAGTAATCTTCATATCAAAATTCCCAACATTATATATATATATATATATATATATAAATAAATCATAATCACCAAGTTGTAAATATAAAGTAAATTGTTGAGGTTTTTAAATTTTAAGTTGACTCGTCCACTAAATTTGAATAGTTAAATTAAATTAAAAATAATATATACACATTTCAACTTATTACTTATTTATTTAATTATTATAATGGCAACTTTAATCAACTAAGCTAATATATTTTATATTTTGAAACTAATGAATTTGTAACAAAGAGCCTAATTTTATTTTATTAATATATAACAATGTTTAACTATACCCATTAAGGTGGTTCGGTGGAAAAAATCGAGCACGGATGAATCTTCAACATTTTATACAATTTTAAAAAAATTATAAGTTTTTTTGTAACGTTAGAGCTTGGAGCTTTTTTAAGACCTAACTATATATTTTTTTTTGTAATAGATAACATGTTTTATATTCATAATATTCCATTTTAATTAATATGTTTTTGGTAATTGGTTAAATACTCACATTTATTTCAAATTTTCATGTTAGTGTAAATGAGTATAAATAACACGTCGATCAATATACATATCAACCCGCAAATTTTTAACTTACATACAATATATATAATTATATATGATAAATTATATGTAATAATCATAAATTCTCTAATAATTATTGTTCACATCTCACAATCGAGACTTAAATTTGAATATCAACTCAAACTAGTTTGTCAATTAATTTATAAAAATTTAAATGATATGGTAATATCCAGTGTAAAAATATGAGAAAATTTGTAGAGTATGGTTGAAATTCAAGTTTGTGATATATCATATATGTGGATGTGAATTGAGAGATATTTAAAAACACTTTTTTAGTTTAACACTAGAGAAAAATGACCCTTTAGTAACGGCTCTATAGCGTCGTTACTGAAATTTTTTATCAGTAACGGCGCCATAGTGTTGTTACTTATAAATAAATATCAGTAATGGCTTTATATAACTGTTACTGATATTATCTATTAGTAACGACTCTTACTTATAGCCGTTACCAATAAAATTGTTTTTTTCAGTCTTTCGAACTAAGTATTTATAATGGTTTTTAAATGCCCTTATAGATAGTGTTTGAGCATCTATAACAGTTCTTTAAAAACCATTACAGATACCTTTAGAAAGGGTATCTGTAACGGTTTTCGAATTCTCTTACAAATACTATATAGCCATCTGTAACAGCTTTTTGAATGACCTTACAGATACTTCATTATAACCCGAGAGAAAATTCTCTTTTCTTTCTTCTGCGCTCCCGTCCTACTTCCGTTGTCGCCGCCCTGCCAATTTAAGTTGCCGATTTCTACAAAGGATCAACTTCAAGTCCATCGCACTTTGAAAGTTCAAGAGCATCGAGTCAAGAACAAGGTTAGTTGATGACTTCGATCCATCCTCAATTAAGGTGCATCTATTATTATCTCATTCTTGTCCAAATCTAACTTCCATTTCACGTTTTTATTTTATATAATACTTTGATGATGATTTCCTTTTCATTTTAGATCTGATTCGTTTCGTTTGAAATAACTCAAGCATTTACTTAAAAAGTATGTTACAATTGAGTTTATATTATTATTCCAGATCCAGTATGTACATCATTTATCATCTACTTTCTTCTCTCAATGTGTCCAAATCTCATCGCCTTCAATCTGAGAGGTATTTCTTCTTGAGGTATTTCTTCTTGTTTCTGGAATCTCGTAGACGAACGCATGATATACGTATATGTATATGTAGATAGATAGTTAGATCTATAGATGCATGAGTTAAATTTAATTACATTTCATGATACTTAGTGGCAGAATCTTGCTAATTGACGAAATGAAGGTTCTAGAGAAAGAAGCGAAGTGGATACGAGAAACGTATTTGCTTAGAAGAGCTTTAATGAGAGAGAGAGTGAAAATTCGGAAGAGTAGGATCTGCAGCTTGATCGAACACATTCTGCAAATATAAATTTTTCGTTGCTTTTGATTCTTTTCTGGATGATCTGCTAATTGAACTTCTTCTTCCTTTCTTTCCATGATAATTGTGTCCTCTCTTTCCCCTCTCGTTTGTATACTCACAAAGTCTTTTTTTAATGTTTGTCAACAAATGTTTACAACCGGACAAGATGAAAGTGAGATTGAGATAACATGTGCAGCATGCGGTGGTCATCTAGGCCATGTATTTAAAGGAGAAGGCTTTCATACGCCAATCAGGTTTAGCCTCTCTCTAGTGGATGTTGGTTATTCATGAAACAAACTAAGGAAGAAGAAGCTGAAGCTGGAGCGTTCACGTTATTACTATGAATAATTTAGTTCAAATATATTGAGATAATTGATCTTTTGGATTAAGTATTTTGTGGATTGGTCTTTTATTTATATAAATGTTTTTACTAAAAACAACTATTTAATATTGTTTACAAGGACGACAAATATTAATAATTCAAATAAAAATCGGAATATATTTCAATATCAGTTACGGTTCTGCCAAAGGAATGTCGTTACTAATACTCATATCAATAACGACAATACCCTTGGAAAGACCCTTACTGATACTGATATGAGTAATGACAATACCATAGCAAAACCCTTACTTTACTGATAGTATCAGTAACGACATTGCCTTCGGCAAAATAATTACAAATACTAGATAACTATCAGTAACGGCTATCTAATGTCGTTACAGATACTAGATAAATATCAGTAACGTTCATTTCTATAACGAATGGTAACGGTTTTATTTGCCGTTACTAAAAGTAATCAGTAACGGTTTTTTAGACTTTCAGTAACGACATTTGGCTTTACTGATACCATTTTTTCTACTAGTGTAACTTTGATAAGATAGGGGCTAAATAATTTTCTATACTTTAAAAAGAGTTTTAGCATATTCATATAGAGTGAAATATTATTCGTTAAGTATATCAATTTTTTTTAAATCTTAATATTTTATTTGCGAATAGACTTTATAAGTGTAAATTAAAAGGTCGAAATAGAAACATTGATTTAAACACATATAAATCATGTTATAATGTTAATGGTTAATGGAAGATTATCAGACCGTCCGTTCACAGTAATTTAGAAGTTCATGTGAATGTAAATGAGTATGAATAACATGTTGGTCAATCTATAGATCAATTCGCGGGTCAAGTCAAAAGCTTACCTACAAAATATATATACATATATACACAAAATTATAAATTGAATTCAACAATCATAAATGATTAATGGTTAAAGTGTTTAAATTTCACATTCGAGACTAGAGTTTGCATCTCAATATTGTAAAATATTGTAAACGAATCTCATCAATCTTTTGATGTTCGATCGCGTAATTTTCGCGATGTTAGTTTTTTATCGTCATATAACGCATATAACGCACATGTATCCTTATAATAATTTATAATATTAATTTATAACTTTTAGAGATTTTATATAAATATACTTAGATTAACCGATTTTCTTTACTTTTATTTTAAAATATTTTAAATGATTCTCGACAATTTATTGTTTAATCGCGACAATTTTTTTATCGTTGTGTTATTCAAAATGAGAAAAATAAAAAAAAATAAACTTTTATTAAAAAATTTCGCAAAGATATCATGCTAGTTTCTTATAACTAAATGAGTATATGGTTTCGCTAGAAAACTATACGCTAGAAAACTATACACGGTAAAACCGTTCTATTTGGATCTGAATCTTACACTGTTTTAACTGCTCTTTTTTATTTATTATTTACGTGGAGAATTTATTCTTTAATGATATTGAAAAATAAGACAAATAAAATTAGACTTTATAGTCTACCCCATAACGTACATTCACGTCGAATCACAACGAGATTGAGATCACTACCTAATTTTTTAAAATTAGGAAAATAATTTAAGTGTATGCACATCATAATTACAGATTTTTTATGAGTTCGGTGATTGATTACGCATAAAAAATTCTAAAAACACTATGTCTTACAACGCCTCATAAGTCTCTATTTTACAATTTTGACCTTTTTAGAATATATTATTACACTTTACGTTTTATTTAGTTTCTCTTTTTCATATTTACTCTAGTGCTAATGATGATCATTTTCATTTTTATACATTAGACTTAAATAAAATATAGGTGCATGCATACCCTTATAAAATATAAATATGTATAAGTCCTCGGTCACGTGTGAATTCTTATTCGGGCTCTCGATCGATGGGGAATTCTCGGTTGAAACTACGGTTGCATACAGGAATGATTCACGGTTGAAGGCTAGGAAATTTGACCATGGATGTTCCTCAATCATTTCCTCGGTCGGAAACCGTGCCAGAAGTTCTAATCATCGGTCAAAACTATGTCAAGACTAGTCGGATGACCTGAACCTAAAACACGCATTAGACCAAGAACACATAGTAGACCAAAATAGACCAAACTCGAAATTACAACATTAATTTCACATCCATAACATCAATTAATTATGGAAATAGAATGTTATCATGGGAGATTTTAATTATGTCTTCTACCAAATCAAATGGCAATTTTTAGAGTACGAACACCTTATTTATTAATACAGCATTATACATGTTCTTGAACTCTGGTCCTATCCTAGAACATTATTTATTAATTTAAATCTTTTTGACCAATTTGAGCGTATTTTATTTAGGTTGAATTATCAAATTGGGTAAGTGCAAAAAGCTTTTAAATCAATTTAGTTTAGTTAATTTACAATTTAAATAATTATACAAGTCAAAGCTAAAAAATGAAGTAAAATGAATTTTATTCAAATTGAAGATGATAAACAGGATTCCTTACAATGATTTGGAAGATTTTTTAAGATGTTAAGCATGAAGACCAAAGAAAATATTTCCTAAGATTTAGGACAGTTGCTAGGTGTTTTTTTTTTCGTTTTTCTCCTTTTCTCTTTTTTACCTAGAGCCCTATTTATAATTACAACTGCTTCTAGAAATTTCTGCAAACCCATTACGATCAAATCTCTTAACCATTTTTCATGCCATCATTGCTGCCATTTTTCAAATCCGATTAAGAAACAATTAAGATAAGGTGATTAGCAAATAAAAAATTAAGATAATTTTTAATTAGTGTATCAAATAAAAATCAAGATAAAATTTTAAATGCTACAAAGTAGCAAATGACAATCAATGTAATATTTAGATAAGGTGGCAAATAAAAAATTAATATTTTCTAAATATTATTCCAGTTTATATAATTTTTTATTTATTCGTTTAGTTTTATTTGAAATAATCCAAATTTTAATTATTTTAGAAATTAAAATTAAAAAGATAGGTATGAATTGTGGGTGTCTACAAAACTGTTCTCTTTTTACTAGTGTAGTAATAAAGGTTTGAAAAATTGGTTCATTATCTCAGTTGACCCAAATAATGGGGAAATTTGACGAAATGACCCTAAAGAATGTCTTATTTGTATCCGTGGTCACCCCATAATTTGTATTGCGACTACTTTATTTATTTTGGACGAAAATATCCTTATCGCGTAATTCGAAGGGACTTCACGTTTCGCGAAGTGGAAAAGTGTGAAAAGTCTAAAATACCCTTA